>NW_025422412.1:0-54589 GCF_011764305.1 Mustela putorius furo | reverse complement strand
AGGGACCTAATTAATATGCACATTGGTAATATGTTAGATCTAGAGTTCAGAAATGACAATTCTCAAGGTTCTAGCCGGACTCAAAAAGGCATGGAAGATATTAGAGAAAACCCTCTCTGGAGAGATAATGCCCTTCCTGGAGAAATAAAAGAACTAAAATCTAACCAAGTTGAAATTTTAAAAAGTTATTAATGAGGTGCACATAAAAATGGAGGCTATTACTGCTAGGATAAATGAGGGAGAGAAAAGATAGTGATATAGAAGACCAAATGACAGAGAATAAAAAAGCCTGAGCAAAAGAGAGACAAACAAATACTGGGACCATGAAGAGGGGAGAATTCAGAGATAAGTGACACCATAAGATGTAACAACATTAGAATAATTGGGATTCCAGAAGAAAAGAGAGGGAGGGGAGCAGAAGGTATTACTGGAGAGAAATGATTGTAGAGAATTTCCCTAATATGGCAAAAGGGAATAAGCATCAAAATCCAGGAGGTGCAGAGAGAAATCTCCCTCAAAAATCAATAAGATTAGGTCCCACACCCCATCATCCAATAGTAAAATTTACAAGTCTTAGCACAGAGAAAATTCTGAAAGCAGCGTGGGAAAAGATATCTGTAACATACAATGGTAAAAATATTAGATGGGAGGCAGACTTATCCACAGAGACCTGGCAGGCCAGAAAGAGCTGGCATGATATATTCAGAGCACTAAACAAGAAAAAACATGCAGCCAAGAATACTATATCCAGCGAGGCTATCATTGAAAAATAGAAGGAGAGATTAAAAGCTTCCAGGACAAAACAAAAACTGAGAGTTTGCAAACACCAAACCAGCTCTAAAGGAATTATTGAAAGGGGTCCTCTAAGCAAAGAGAGAGCCTACAAGTGGCAGATCAGAAAGGAACAGAGACAATATACAGTAACAGCCATCTTATAGGCAATGCAATGGCACTAAATTCATCTCTCTCAATAGTTACCCTCAATGTAAATGGGCTAAATGCCCCTGTCAAAAGACACAGGGTATCAGAATGTATAAAAAGCAAAACCCATCAATATGCTGCCTACAAGAAATTCATTTTAGACCCAAAGACATCTCCAGATTTAAAGTGAGGGAGTGGAAAACAATTTACCATGCTAATGGACATCAGAAGAAAGCTGTGGTAGCAATCCTTATTTCAGATCAATTAGATTTTAATCCAAAGACTATAATAAGAAATGAGGAAGGACACTATATCATACTCAAAGTGTCTGTCCAACAAGAAGATCTAACAATTTTAAATATCTATGCCCCTAACATGGGAGCAGCTAACTATATAAACCAATTAATAATAAAATCAAAGAAACACATCGACAATAATACAATATATTAAGGGACTTTAACACTCCCCTCACTGAAATGGACAGATCATCCAAGCAAAAGGTCAACAAGGAAATAAAGGCCTTAAATGACACACTGGACCAGATGGACATCACAGATATATTCAGAAAATTCCATGCCATAGCAACAGAATACACACTTCTCTAGTGTGCATGGAACATTCTTCAGAATAGATCACATCCTGGGTCCTAAATCAGGTCTCAACTAGTATCAAAAGATGGGGAACAGTCTATGTATAATTTCTGACCACAGTGCTCTGAAACTAGAACTCAAGCACAAGAGGAAATTTGGAAAGTACTCAAATAAATGGAGACTAAACAGCATCCTTCTAAACAATGAATGGGTCAACCGGGAAATTAAAGAAGAATTGAAAAAATTCATGGAAACAAATGATGATGAAAACACAACGGTTCAAAATATGTGGAACAGAGCAAAGGCAGTCCCGAGAGGAAAATATATAGTGATACAAGCCTTTCTCAAGAAACAAGAAAGTTCTCAAATACAAAACCTAACCCTACACCTAAAGTAGCTGGAGAAAGAACAACAAAGAAAGCCTAAACCCAACATGAGAAGAGAAATAATAAAGATCAGAGCAGAAATCAATGAAATAGAAACCAAAAAAAAAAAAAAAAAAAACCACACACACACAATGGAACAAATCAACAAAACTAGGAGATGGTTCTTTGAAAGAATTAATAAGATTGATAAACCCCTGGCCAGACTTATCAAAAAGAAAAGAGAAAGGACCCAAATAAATAAAATCATGAATGAAAGAGGAGAGATCACAACCAACACCAAAGAAATACAATTAAAAGAACATACTACGAGCAACTCTATGCCAACAAATTTGACAATCTGGAAGAAATGGATGCATTCCTGGAGACATATAAACTACCACAACTGAACCAAGAAGAAATAGAAAACCTGAATAGACCCATAAGCAGTAAGGAGAATGAAACAGTCATCAAAAATCTCTAAATAAACAAATGCCCAGGGCCAGGTGGCTTCCAGGGGAATTCTACCAAACATTTAAAGAAGAATTAATTCATATTCTCCTGAAACTGTTCCAAAAAAATAGAAATGGAAGGAAAACTTCCAAACTCATTTTATGAGGCCAGCATCACCTTGATCCCAAAACCAGACAAGGATCCCATCAAAAAAGAGAATTACAGACCAATGTCCTTGATGAACACAGCTGAGAAAATTCTCACCAAAATACTAGCCAATAGGATTCAACAGTACATTAAAAGGATTATTCACCATGACTAAGTGGGATTTATTCCAGGGCTGCAGAGTTGGTTCAACATCTGCAAATTAACCAATGTGATACAATACATTAATAAAAGAAAGAACAAGAACCATATGATACTCTCAATAGATGCTGAAAAAGCATTTGACAAAGTGCAGCATCCCTTCCTGATCAAAACTCTTCAAAGTGTAGGGATAGAGGGCACATACCTCAATATTATCAAAACCATCTATGGAAAACCCACCACAAATATCATTCTCAATGGAGAAAAACTGAACGCTTTTCCACTAATGTCAGGAACACGGCAGGGATGTCCATTATCACCACTGCTACTCAACATAGTACTAGCAGTTCTAGCCTCAGCAATCAGACAACAAAAAGAAAATAAAGGCATCCAAATCGGCAAAGAAGAAGTCAAACTATTACTCTTTGTATATGATATGATACTGTATGTGGAAAACCCAAAAGACTCCACTCCAAAACTGTTAGAACTTGTACAGGAATTCAGTAAAGTGTCAGGATACAAAAATCAATGCACAGAAATCAATTGCATTTCCTTGAACCAACAACAAGACAGAAGAAAGAGAAATTAAGGACTCAATCCCATTTACAATTGCACCCAAAACCCTAAGATACCTAGGAATAAACGTAGCAAAAGTGGCAAAGAATCTATACTCAGAAAACTATAAAGTACTCGTGAAAAAAATTCAGGAGGACACAAAGAAATGGAAATTTTCCATGCTCCTGGATTGGAAGAACAAATATTGTGAAAATTTCTATGCTACCTAAAGCAATCTACACATTTAATGTAATCCCTATCAAAATCCCATCCATTCTTTTTTCAGAGAAATGGAACAAATAATTCTGAAATTTATATGGAACCAGAAAAGACCCTGAATAGCCAGAGGAATATTGAAAAAGAAAGCCAAAGTTGGTGGCATCACAATTCTGGACTTCAAGCTCTATTACAAAGCTGTCATCATCAAGACAGTGTGGTACTGGCACAAAAACAGACACATAGATCAATGGAACAGAATAGAGAGCCCAGAAATAGACCCTCAACTCTATGGTCAACTAATCTTCAACAAAGCAGGAAAGAATGTCCAATGGAAAAAAAGACAGCCTCTTCAATAAATGGTGTTGGGAAAATTGGACAGCCACATGCAGAAGAATGAAATTGGACCATTTCCTTATACCGCACACAAAAATAGACTCAAAATGGATGAAGGACCTCAATGTGAGAAAGGAATCCATCAACATCCTTGAGGAGAACACAGGCAGCAACCTCTTTGACCTCAGCCACAGCAACATCTTCCTAGGAACATTGCCAAAGGGAAGGGAAACAAGGGCAAAAATGAACTATTGGGATTTCATCAAGATCAAAAGTTTTGCACTGCAAAGGAAACAGTTAACAAAACCAAAAGACAACTGACAGAATGGGGGAAGATATTTGCAAATGACATATCAGATAAAGGACTAGTATCCAAAATCTATAAGGAACTTATCAAACTCAACACCCAAAGAACAAATAATCCAATCAAGAAATGGGCAGAGGACATGGACAGACATTTCTGCAAAGACGACATTCAGATGGCCAACAGACACATGAAAAAGTGCTCCACATCACTGGGCATCAGGGAAATACAAATCAAAACCACAATGAGATATCACCTCACACCAGTCAGAATGGCTAAAATTAACAAGTCAGGAAATGACAGATGCTGGCGAGGACATGGAGAAAGGGGACCCTCCTACACTGTTGGTGGGAATGCAAGCTGGTGCAACCACTCGGGAAAACAACATGGAGGTTCCTCAAAAAGTTGAAAATAGAGCTACCATATGACCCAGCAATTGTACTACTGGGTATTTACCCTAACGATACAAACGTAGTGATCCGAAGGGGCACGTGCACCCAAATGTTTATAGCAGCTATGTGCACAATAACCAAACTATGGAAAGAACCTAGATGTCCATCAACAGATGAATGGATAAAGAAGATGTGGTATATATTTACAATGCAATACTCTGTAGCCATCAAAAGAAATGAAATCTTGCCATTTGTGTTGACGTGGATGGAACTAAAGGGTATCATGCTTAGCAAAATAAGTCAATTGGAGAAAGACAACTATCATATGATCTCCCTGATATGAGGAAGTGGAGATGCAACGTAGGGGCTTGAGCGGTAGGAAAAGAATAAATGAAACAAGATGGAATCGGGAGGGAGACAAATCATAAGAGACTCTTAATCTCAGAAAACAAACTGAGGGTTCCTGGGGGCAGGGGAGTTGGGAGAGGTTGGTGGGGATATGGACATTGGGGAGGGTATGTGCTATGGTGAGTGCTGTGAAGTGTGTAAACCTGGCGATTCACAGACCTGTACCCCTGGGGATAAAAATACAGTATATGTTTATAAAAAATTAAAAAAAAATTTTTTTTAATTTAAAAAAATAATTAAGAAAAAAAGAAAGGGGGAATGAGGGAGAGAGAAAGAGAGAGATTCCGTAGGAGGGCAAAAGGAGAGGGAAAGAAATAATCTTAAGCAGGCTCCATGTCCAGTGTGAATCGCAATGCAGGGGTCGATCTCATGACCCTGAGATCATTAACTGAGCTGAAATCTACTACCAGAATTCTTGTTAATAACTAACTGGCAAGATAAAATAAAGGTAGTAGTTCAGCAAAGAGATCACTCGACTATGAATGAATGAATACATGAATACAGAAGAAATTTTAGTACAACTAAGTAAATGCACTAACAATTTCCACATGTCTAAGGATAAGGTGCTAAATATTTTGCTTTGGGTTTTGAGATGTCGGAGTACCTGAGTGGCTCAGTGGGTTAAGGCCTCTGCCTTCGGCTCGGGTCATGATCTCAGGGTCTTGGGATCCAGCCCCGCATTGGGCTCTCTGCTCAGCAGGGAGCCTGCTTCCCCCTCTCTCTGCCTGCCTCTCTGCCTACCTGTGATCTCTCTCTCTCTCTGTCAAATAAATAAATAAATAAAATCTTAAAAAAAAAAAAAAAAGAAAGCAGAGATGTCAGTGGAATATCTAATTCAGTGGCCATGAAATGGAAATAGATGATCTGATTAGGAGAAGCAAACAAATGATTGACAGAGTTCTATCCTCTAAGGCCTCAAAATGGACATTAACATATTTTTTTGGAAATTTTTAGTTTTAAAACATAATATTTATTGTGAAAAATCATGACCCTCATGCAAACAGAACATTAAAGTGTCAAATACTTTATTAATACATTAAAATACATTATTAACATAATGTCAAATATGATATTAATTTATTAATAAATTAATAAACTGGTAAGATACTATGATAGCTTCAAAGCTAGGTATCTATAGTTGGTGTTTGAGAAGATTGTTGTGTTAGATTAAAAAAAACAGTTAGTATCCAACAAGACCACACAATGTAATCATAGGGTTATTTCTTCCTCTGGAAAGAAAGTATTTGCATCTCTACCAGACAAATTCTACAAGCTAGTCTTAGGCTGAAGAAGTGCAAAATACCCTGAGAGATAGGAATGTCAAGTCCAGTACTGCACTGAAAATACACCCAGTAATTTCTTAATAAATCATTAAGGCTCAAAACAGCATTAAAGGAGAATGAAGCTACCCTTGGAAAAACAAAGAATAACAAGAAAATGGAAGAATTCTGCTGAAATCTGGATCAGCAATAGCAAAATAAGGAAAAACAATGGAACACTAATGAAAAGGTTAAACAGGAAAAAATACTTTTTAAAAAAATTTCAAAGTCTTGGGGTGCCTGGGTGGCTCAGTTGGTTAATCGTCTAACTCTTGATCGTGGCTCAGGTCAGGATCTGGGGATTGTGAAATCAAGCCTGGCCTTGGGCTTCACACTGGAAGTGGAGCCTCCTTAAGATTCTCTTTCTCCCTCTTCTTCTGTGCCCTCCCCAACACATAAAAATATATATAAGCATAGAAATAGATAAACTGATAAATACATGAATAGACAGGTTAGGTTGAAAGATGGATATATGAGACTGAGTTGGTATCTTTTATCTGTCTATAACAGAAGTCTGCAAAATTTATTTTAAAACATTCTACATTGCCAAATGCAAAATAAGGCAAGGATGAAAAGTGTGAAATGAAAAAATACTAATGTCATTTCTTTCCCAAATGAAGGATTCTTAATTCAAACACCTTTGAACTGAAGGAAGTGAGGGTGACAAAATTTTTAATTATATTTGAAGTTTTATTATATAGAATTAATAATTTAATTTCTTAATCATTGTGTTTTGCAATAAATACAGCACTATATTTGTTGTCCAAAGGATGATCCATGAAGTCATTGACCCAGATACTTTATTGTTATACCCTATAAGCCATTCTTGTTAAATGCCAGTTACCTATTAATTTTTTTCCAAGCCCCACCTATCTCCCCTCTGGTAACCATCGGTTTGTTTTCTATAGTTAAAAGCCTATTTTCTGGTTTGTTTCTTTTTTTTTCTTCATTTTTTTTATTTCTTAAATTCCAAATATGAATGAAATCATATGATATTTCTCTCTGATGGTGTTGTTTTGCTTAGCATTATACTCTCTAGCTCCATCCATGTTGTTGGAAATGGCAAGATTCCATTCTTTTTTATGACTGAATAATATCCCAATGTGTGTGTGTGTGTGTGTGTGTGTGTGTGTGTGTGTGGCACTTTTTCATTATCCATTCACCTAACACTGGACACAGGCTTTCCATAGTTTGTCTACTGTAAATAATGCTGCAGTAAACAGAGGGGTGCACATATCCCTTCAAACTGATGTTTTGGTATTCTTTGGGTAAATACCTAGTAGTGTGATTACTGGATTGTAGCGGAGTTCTATTTTTAAGTTTTTGAGGAACCTCCATACTGTCTTCCACAGTGGCTGCACCAGTTTGCATTCCCATCAACAGCACATTAGGGTTCCTTTTCCTGCACCCCTTATTTAAAAATTGTAAGTGTAACTTGCATCAATGTATCATCTCTATATTATGTCATGCATGTTTTATTTTAAGACGATACAAAAATCGAAATATATACTCATTGACTCACACATTTATCTTTTGCATTTCTACCATAGGAGAAGTGGAAGTCTTCATGGAAAACACATTCCTAATACAGACACCCAAGTCACTTGGTATGGCTCATGGATTATTAATGACTAAATATATTTCTTATTTTCCTAACTTCTCTATTTCCTTTCTGTTGACCTTTAACTTCTGCTCCAAAGATAGATAAAATAATAGCAAATATATGAAAAGCAATAGAAAAAGAACTCTTTTAAGAATTCGTCTTATATTATGGACATTGGGGAGGGTATGTGATTTGGTGAGTGCTGTGAAGTGTGTAAACCTGGTGATTCACAGACCTGTACCCCTGGGGATAAAAATATATGTTTATAAAAAATAAAAAATTAAAAAAAAAAAAAAATAAAAAAAAAAATAAAAAAAAAAAATCTTTAAAAAAAAAAAAAAAGTAGATATTTCATAAGGCTGTCGTGGGAAGTAAATATAGAAGTCTATAAAATAGTATCTGATAAAAATGCCCAATAAATATTAGCTGTCATATTTAAAAAAAAAAAAAAAAAAAAAAAAAAAAAAAAAAAAAAAAAAAAAAAAAAAAAAAAGAATTCGTCTTATATTTTTAAATATCCCTAAAGTTGTTTTATATTTAAAATTATCTACAGGAAGTCTAACCAAAAGTAAATTATAGCTAAATTGATTACATATATAATTATGACCTAACTTTTTCAATTAATTCAAAAAGTTGTATTTTTCTGGAGAATTATTGTTAATTGCACTGTATAATATATATTATTTTATCAGGCTGAAAATTGTATGTGGTGTGTAATTGAAATAATGTAAAACAGCCTATGCAGAAAGAGAAAAACTATAAGAAAAAATACCAATTTATTTTAATAAAGTCAAAATTAAAATGCATTGCATTTTACCAGCCTTTGACAGAAGGCTTAAGCTTCACTGCCTAAACAAAACTACAAAGAATTTCTTCTGTGAACATGCTTAGCAATACCAATTTAACCTTATTTTTTTCTTTTGTTTTGCATTTCTTTTCTATTGTGTTCCACAAACATCTTTCGACCTGAAGAATTATAAATTAATAACCCTCAATATGCAACACTTAGGAAATAATAATCTCAAACAGGATCACATTTATTTTCATGTAGAAATTAATATTTGAAAAATTTTAGTATCTGTGAAGTTATATTAAATACATTTTGTTTAAACAGGCATGACACTGTATGTTCATTTTGGGTTTCATTTTTTTTTTTAAAGATTTTATTTATTTATTTGACAGAAATCACAAGTAGGCAGAGAGGCAAGCAGAGAGAGAGAGGAGGGGAAGCAGGCTCCCCGCTGAGCAGAGAGCCTAATGCGGGGTTTGAACCCAAGACCCTGGGATCCTGACCCAAGCCGAAAACATAGGCTTTAACCCACTGAGACACCCAGGTGCCCCTGGGCTTCATTTTTAATCATGTTTTTAGATCCAAGTTGAAGCTGAATCACATGTGAAAATGAGATATGTTCTATTTTTGATTATAGCTACTTATCTTTCATCTAAAATGTTTCAGTTGAAATTGAAATCATCAAAATTACACATAGCTTTATTGGTTCTCATAACCTTGGATGTAGAGTAGAATAACCTGGAAGGCTTTTATATATCCAGTGCCTAGATCATACTCAAGACCAATTAAATCAACTCCCAGGGACGTTTTTCCTCCACTCAGGTGATTTCAAATTTCACAAGTATTACTTGATACAAGGTTTACCTTGCATACAATGTAATAAGCCAACTACTATGTATGCATGTCTAAGAATGCTGTTTTCCCTGACTACATATAGTTTGCTTTAAAGTAACAGCTACAAAAGCTACTGAGATTTTGCATTTTCAGGAAGGAGAAAACATGTACTTTTCATGGTTTATTCAGATTATTAGTAATTATTCCCCACATTCAACACTGTTTGCCCTATCCTTAGAAGGGAGAGGCTGAAATTGATTGAAATTAAACTCGTTAGGCAAAAGGAAAAAAAAATGATTGAAATTAAACTCCTTAGGCAAAGGAAAAAAAAAAAACAAAAGATAAAATGCAAATGCTTTATATTTAGCAGAATTTGAAAAGAAACCATTTGAAACTCTGTGGGTTTTTTTGTTTTTTTGGTTTTTAGTTTTAAAAAGAATTGTTAAAGCATATGACATTCTTCTCGGCCAGATGAATCATTCATAGTTTTCTAGTTCCATGAAATTTATGACCATCTTGCTTGTAGTAGTTATAAATAAAAAGTTTCAGTATAATTTATGGTGGTAATTTTTTATTGGCTTCCTAGTAATGTTATAAGTGTCATAATTACATCTTATCCTTTAAAAAAATTTACTGTTTTCTCCCTTTCGTTGTTGGATTTTGGTATTGATTAGATTGTAAGAACAATAACTGTAATTTGCTACCTTAATCCAAGTTAGAAATAATTCTGTAGAAGAGAGGTATAATGGGAAATTACAATAACAGCTTCTTAGGCTTAAATTTATGTTAGAAATCGACCATTCTCTTACACCGTACACAAAGATAAACTCAAAATGGATAAAATACCTCAAAGTGAGACAGGAATCCATCAGAATCCTAGAGGAGAACATAGGCAGCCACAGCAACATCTTTCAAGATATGTCTCCAAAGGCAAAGGAAACAAAAGCGAAAATAAACTTTTGGGACTTCATCAAAATCAAAAGCTTCTTCACAGCAAAGGAAACAGACAAAAAAACAAAGAGGCAACCCATGGAATTGGAGAAGATATTTGCAAATGACAGTACAGACAAAAGGTTGATATCCAGGATCTATAATGAACTCCTCAAACTCAACACACACAAAACAGACAATCATATCAACAAATGGGCAGAAGATATGAACAGACACTTCTTCAATGAAGACATACAAATGGCTATCAGACACATGAAAAAATGCCCATCATCACTAGCCACCAGGGAGATTCAAATTAAAACCACATTGAGATAACACCTTACACCAGTTAGAATGGCCAAAATTAACAAGACAGGAAACAACGTGTTGGAGGGGATGTGGAGAAAGGGGAACCCTCTTACACTGTTGGTGGGAATGCAAGTTGGTGCAGCCTCTTTGGAGAACAGTGTGGAGATTCCTCAAAAAATTAAAAATATAACTTCCCTATGACCCTGCAATTGCACTCCTGGGTATTTACCCCAAAGATACAGATGTAGTGAAAAAAAGGGCCATCTGTACCCCAATGTTTATAGCAGCAATGGCCATGGTCACCAAACTGTGGAAAGAACCAAGATGCCCTTCAACAGACAAATGGATAAAGAAGATGTGGTCCATATACACTATGGAGTATTATGCCTCCATCAGAAATGATGAATACCCAACTTTTGTAGCAATATGGACGGGACTGGAAGAGATTATGCTGAGTGAAATCAGTCAAGCAGAGAGAGTCAATTATCATATGGTTTCACTTATTTGTGGAGCATAACAAATAGCATTGGAGGACACAGGGATTTAGAAGAAGGGAGTTGGGGGAAATTGGAAGGGGAGATGAACTATGAGAGACTATGGACTCTAAAAAACAATCTGAGGGGTTTGAAGTGGCAGGGGGTAGAGGTTGGGGTACCAGGTGGTGGGTATTATAGAGGGCATGGATTGCATGGAGCACTGGGTGTGGTGAAAAAATAATGAATACTGTTATGCTGAAAATAAATAAAAATAAGAAAAAAAATTTAAAAATTAAAAAAAAAAGAAATCAAGTCCACATTTTATGAAACTATCTTTTATATGTAAAGGTAATAATATTTCTAAATAGTTCCCAGTGAATGTATATGCTTGCTTTGCTTTTAATCAGTAAACTTGCTTTCTCCCCCCCACCCCCATTTAATGTTGATCAAGAAATACTGCCCCAAGAAATAAAGAACATATATCAAAGGGAAATGCTTTCCAGGGAGGAAAAAAGAATTGAAAGTCCAAGAAACTCATGCACCAATAATCTGGCAGAGCAGCTGCCAAGGGTGGGGGCTCAATAACTAAAAAATAAGGCAATGGTGCTTGGGTGGCTCAGTTGTTAAGCTTCTTTCTGCCTTTGGCTCAAGTCACGATCCCAGAGTCCTGGGTTCGAGCCCCACATTGGCTCCCTGCTTGGTGGGAAGCCTGTTTCTCCTTCTCCCACTCCCTCTGCTTGTTTTCCCTCTCTCATTGTATTTCTCTCTGTCAATTAAATAAAATCTTAAAAAAAATAAATAAATAAGGCAGATCCCCCAAGACAGTAGGAATAAATATTGGGCATGCTCCAAGGCTAGTGGGACCAGTTTTATCCTTGTACATATTCAAGAAGTGTGAAATAATAGGTTTCTGCCCCAGAACCAGGCACAGAGCTCCTAAAGCTGTTGAAATTCCCCAAGTAATAAGAGCGCTAGCAGGATCTTTTGTCCTAATATTTGGTTTTTGATCCTCGTTCTGAGACAGGGCTCCTGAAGTCCCTCATCATTTACTGGGTGACAGAAGTGTCTTTTGTGGTAATAAAGCAAGTCGCACTGGGCTCCTGAATGGCTCCTGGATGAGGGTTGGTTACTGAAAGACCAAGCCACAATTAGAAGCTTGGAATTTTCAGCCTGCTTCCTACTCTCTTCAAAAGGGGAAGGTCTAAAAATGGAGTTAATGATCTATAATGCGTACATGATGAAGTCTCCATAAAATCCCTAATGTACGGGGTTCAGAGATCTTCCATGTTGGTAAACACATCCACACCAGGAGAGTGACACACTCAAACTCCATGGGGACAGAAGGTCCTGTGCTTGGGACCCTCCCAGACCTCACTGCACTATGTCTCTTCACTGGAAGCTTATCTGTATCCTTTATCATACTCTTTACTAAATTGCAAAAGAGTTCCCCTGATTCTGTAAGTAGCTCTAGCAAATTAACTGACTTTGAGGAGGGGTTGCTGGAAGCCTCAGATATGTAGCCAAATCAGACAGAAGTTGTGGGTTACCTGGGTACCTACTAGTTGCAACTGGCATCTGAAGTGGGGAACTGATGCTATCTCGAGGTACATAGTGTCAGAACAGAGATAAATTCTAAGACACCCATCTGGTGTCACAGAGAATTGCTTTCTGTGAGGCAAACATCTCCATACATCTGGTGACCAGAGTGTCAGAAGTGAAGTGCTCTTTGTAAAGGTAAAGGAGACAGAGAGAAAATCAATCGTTGTATACCAGGTACCAGGGTATGTGCTTATTTCTTCAACAATGAAATCACATTTGGTACACCAGCTGCAGTTGGAATCCCCACCTGATAAAACTTATGATAATCTATGGTTATTCCTCAAGATCTCTCTGACTTCTGTACAGGCTGAATTGAATGGGATGTGATGGGAATCACCACCTGTGCATGCTTCAAGTACTTGATAGTGCCACTAATCTCTGTAATCCATCCATAAATATAGTTCTGCTTTGATTTTCTATTTTGCTAAGTAGAGGCATTATAGCAGCTTCCTCTTAGCCTCTCCCCCCATAAGAGGTCCTTGCTGCATAGATCAGGAAGCCAATTGTGGAGATTTTTCCAGCTGCAAAGTGTTTCTGTTACAACTATACATTCTTAGACTGAAGAAATAACTGAGCAGTATGCCACTGCGAGAAGAATATGAGCTAAAACTCCATTGGTTGCTTGACTTGCACCAGCTCCTACTCTGACTATGGGCCAGAGTTAACATTTTAGGTCTCCCAGAATTCATGTCAATTTTACAGCTAGTGTCTAGTAGTCCCCAAAAGGGACTAGGAGAAAGATTAACAGTATAGGTGTTTGAGAGTTTACCAAAGTCCATCTTCAAGGAGACCCAGTCTCTCCTTCTTTAAGGGAATTCTGGGTTTGCAACCTGCGTGAAGCCTGGGACTTGAGTAAGGGGCCAAGACTCTCTGTTTTATGATGCAGGTTAAACTTTTGTTCACTTATTCTAGGATTTTTTGGCTTATAAAGATCAAGTAAGAGGGGTGCCTGGGTGGCTCAGTGGGTTAAGACTCTGCCTTCGGCTCAGGTCATGATCTCAGGGTCCTGGGATTAAGTCCCACATCAGGCTCTCTGTGCAGCGGGGAGCCTGCTTCTCCCTCTGCCTCCTGCTCTCCCTGCTTGTGCTCACTCACTCTTTCTCTCTCTCTGACAAATAAATAAATAAATAAATAAATCTTTTAAAAAAGGTAATGCCAATTCTCTCAGGCTCAGATGACAGGGATGAAGAGGCTTATATCACTGATGATTGGGAGGCCTCTTCCACTGGCAAAGAAAACTCATCAGAATTTAGAGGCTCAACAGCTATAACTTCATCAAGGTCTTCCTACACATCCCTATCACTGCTTACCAGGTCCCATTCTTTCCTAATCAATACTGTCGCTTTACCAGTAGACACACTGTGAGATGGTGAGCTTAATTTGTGTTGTAATTTAGCTAGTGCTCAATGAAAATCTGCATTCGATTTTTGTCAATCAAAGCCCTGAAACTTAAGGAGATAAGGGTCTCCTCCAGGAAACAATAAAAGCTTTTACATCATTTATGTGGTACTTGAGCTAGAAATTCAAATCCCTAAACTCCTCCTTCCCTTTCACCACCTTGTCTAGGGACATTAGGAGTAACACCCTGATCCGATGTTCTGTAGTTTTTCCACAAATGTTTCAAAATAACATACACAGAGTTAACCAACTTTTTGCTTATAAATGGTTGATTAGATGCATCCAATGCAGATGTTTTGTGTGTGTCTCTATTACCAGTTTATGCTATGGAATACCATAACTATCTTACTAGTAGAAATGGTCATTAAGAATCCTGAAATCTAATCAAAGAGCCAATTCATAAAACTCATCCTTAATATTCTGTTCCTCTAGAAGCATTATCCAAATCTCCAGAGAAACAAAACCAAAAGGATATATATTAACACAGATTTATACTTATATCTATCTATAAGAGATTTATGAAAATTTATAAAGAGTTGGTTCATATGATTCCAGGTGCTGAGAAGGTCCACAATCTGCAGACTTCAAGCTAGAAACCCATGTATTCCAGTGGTGTAATTTCAGTTGCGTACCTAAGAACTAAGAACACCTATGATAAAAGTCCAGTCCTAGGACCCAAGACAGATTTCCCAGTTTAAACCATCATTCGGAGAGCAAATTCTCCCTCCACCTTTTTGTCCTATCCAGGCCCTTAATAGATAGGATGATGCCCACTCACATTAGGGAGGGAAACCTGCTCTACTCAGTCTCTGATTCAAATGTTCATCTCCTCAAGAAACAGCCTCATAGACACATCCCAAAACGATATCTAACCAAATATCTGAGTATACCAGGACTCAGTCAAGTTCACACATAATATTAAATATCACTGAATAGGATGATCTCCCATTCATTGATAACAACCAATATTCCCAAATAAAATTTTGCTTGCTTCTCTGAGCTTTGATTTCTTTTTTAAATCTCTAAAGGGGATATGAAACTCGTGTTTGTTATTAAGAATGAATGACATTATGTCCACAAAAGATTTGGTCTATACCCTGTATCCAATAAACCATACATATATTCTTTCAGCAAGTTGGAAGATTTTTAAGACACCTAGGACCACACCAGTAAGAAATTGTGATCCCCCTATATTAAACACATTTCCCCTTAGGAAGTCTTCCCCTTAGGCTGTCACAGTAGCTAGAATACCAACATTAATCATTTCTCTGAACAAAGAACAATTCTTCTATTGAAAGACTCTTTCGAAATGTAACTAAAATAATGCAAAGGGTCTGACTGTCAAACCATACTCATAAGAATCAGATATCCTTTCTAGTATCAAACTCATTTTTAGTCAAAAATGAGAAGAGTACAGAAAATTGTGAGGCACAGGCAAAGCATGCAGAAACCTAGAACTGTCAGATTCCTCCTTGGAGCATAATGATAAACTCTGGCCCAGACATGATATTTGAAGACTTAAATAATGCATAGCAGGGCATCGATTATAAAAAGAGAGCTATTTCAGTTATTAAAGATTAATACTTTTTACCTAAAAAATTATGAGATGGACACTGACATTTTCCAGTAGGCCATATCCCATAAATTAACTCAACATTTATTTATCATGAACAACCTACACATACTCCATAAAAAGAATTCCAAGGATAAAGTAGTATTTCCACTAATTAATACTATCTGAAGGTCTGATTAATATGATTACAGGATTTAACATCATGATTTCTCCCTGAACATCTCTAAGACAGACACAGGTTACATATGAATTGCTATGTTTTTCCTAAAGTTAGATAAAACTGATAAATTCATTTATGTGTATCAAGATTACATTTATAGCTTCTTCCTTTACTGACACCAATTAGCATTTTTCATTGTTTTTGTTGGTGGTGGTAGTATGTGTGAATGGTACATGTGTGAAAGAATTCTATTAGATAAAAAAAAACAGTAGAGAAGTGTACCATATATATCTAGGGACCCCAATTATCTCCTTAAACTAATCAAAAATAATCCACTTACATCTTGGCCAGTGCCGAGTAGGAAAAAATATTGTCTCCATACTGCTTTACATATCTATAGGAAAAGGGTGGAAGAGGGAAATCAACGTGAATTGTAACAAAGGAAATTTTCCTGTCAAGGAAGTGACCTGATCAGAATGCGTCAGCCTCTGGAACTCAGCTGCTAGCATCAGCCTATTCTCGTGAACTAAACCGATCTGCTAACCAGTTCTCCTCTAAACTCTCAAAATGAGTAAGAAAATGAATCACAAAGGCCATTCAGACCTTCCCTTGGCCACCTCCCAGGACCTAAGAATAGTTAAATATTATTTCCATCAGTTTGGTTGACCTTAAGTTGCATGGATTTCTACAATTGATAAGGACTCAATAGATTCTGAATCCCCCAAATTAGAGACCATTGATGTAAATTTATTATATTATTCTTTTTATTGTTCAAACAAAGGTGTAGTTAGATTTTCATTTCCTTTTAAATGACTTCTGGTTTTTTCAATACATAAGAATTTGGCTTAGGAAACCAGCTTTAGTCCAATATAAGAAGTGCTGGAAATTTTCCACCAAACTTAAAGCTAACTCAGGGTTCCTTGACAGAGTTCTGTTGTTTAGATGTACACTATTTAAAAGGCAACAGCATTTCATTTACTAGTGATGAAATGTCCTTTTTAAAGAAACTAAATCCTAAAGTTTAACATTTGAGCTAAAAAGATCAATTCTTTCTGGTTCTGCCACTGAAAAGAGTCATCACTGTTGTGGGGTAAGTCATATTAACCAAAGTTGTGGATGAAATCTCAAAATGTAAAGTCAATTTAAAATACCAGAACTTGAAAATATACTTGTTTCCATTTTTATATAAATTAAGAATCAGTCCCGAGGATGTTTTAATATATTCTGCAGTTTCATAATTATAGTAACAACAAAAAGTAAGAGTATAACAGAGATAGGTGGGAAGAAGTGTGGGGATAAAAACTTTTATCACAAAAAAGGAGCATGGAGTAACAAACACTGTATGGGATAAATAAAAATTTCAATGAGTAAATCAAAGAAAAAATGTACTAACTTTACTAAAAGGTGAGATTATATCCTAAACAACCACTTTTAACTTTAAATATTTTGAATGTTTGCGAAGAAGGGAGAATATAAACTATGTGATTAATTTATGATCTTATCATGAGAAAATAAAGGGATTATGTAATATTATTCCCTATGTTGATTTTCACAGATCTGCATTCAAGAACACTGCATTATAGAATCAATAATAATAAGGTGGTGACTTATATTATTGCCATATCCTTTTGTCAGTGGAACTTCAAACATCTGAATCATAATTACTAGACCATTTACAACTTTTCAGATCCAAATAGCTTTAAATTCAGTTTCACTACATCGAAGTTTAATAGACGATGATATTTTAAAATTATTCTCTATTATTTTTCTATTATTCTAGAAATAATAAAGAATAAATGGATCAAAATGATACAATGGAAAAATCTTGGAAAAATCTTGATTTAAAAAATATTTGTTATGTGTTTAGCTTTGTGGCTTGGAGCAGAGCTTCTGAAGTGTAAGTTAATGTACATATACAGACTTCTTGAGACAATTTTCTTGTGAATGTTCCCTGTTAATTTAGATTCTTAGAATCTAATGTCACCTACATTTAAAAATATAAGTATAGGTATCTCATGTTCATACCTCACATAAATTAAAAAACACATGAGATTACCAATTGAATATAACAATTTAAAAATCAATAAAATTTAAATCAATAACATTAATTTAATGTGTTGGTTAATGCAGATTCACCAAAATGTATATGCTTATCCTATCCTATCATGGACCACTTGAAAAATTAATTATTTCACCTTTTTTTCCCTCATTAAACTACTAAAAAACTTGGCCTTGTCTTATCATGAATTCATTATGTGCATAATGTATCATCTTTTTTCATTTTACATTATCCTGAATAATTAAAGGTGCACATCACCAATATGAATATAAATGCAAATAATATGAGACTGACGCACTAACGAGGCATCTATAAATGCAAATAATAAACATCAGAACTGACATTGCATGGCAAAATGCACTTATAGTTATTTTCTACATGATCATAAATTCATTAAATACTTTGAATAAAACAGAATTATAAAATTTAAGAATTACCATGAATTAAGTAATAGCAAAAATATGATTAGTCATCACCTCAGAGAATGAATCACTTAACTTTTCTGAACATCAGATTCCTCATGTGTTAAGTGTATAAAAGGAAATGTGGATGTAATGATTGAGTAGGCTTTTGTTTTCTTTTTTCCATAAATAATTCAATAAAACACATTTAATATAGATCTTTTGCATACCTAACCACCAATAAATGTGTAGGGTCTGAGATTTTACTCTACTTGAATATTGATTAAGTCAGCCTGTCATAGTTTTATGGATGCTGAATGACTTGGAATTCCTAGGACAGAGCCAAAAACCTTAATTACACATGGGCACAGAGAAATCCATGAACTACAAATTTACATAAGTCTTTTTCAACCCAAATCTCTGGGGAAGACATGAAGTAGTCCAGATAGGTACTGAACATGCAGTATGTTTGAATTGTAGTTGAGGAATGCTGCATTTAGGGGAGTTAAATTTTTTATAATAGACCGCAAGCAAATCTGCCCTTCGCCTGGGAGGCAGACATTACCTTTGTTATCCTGGAGAGTACAAAAAATAAGCTCTTGCTCTGGAAGAAGACACTATCTTTATTTTCCAAAGCTGTTTGTTATAAAAATATCTTTGAGGAGGCAGTCTGGAACAAAAGGCTGTCAGATGCACCAGACATTGCACTAGACAGTTGGGAGAATGGATATGAATAATTCAGTCTTTAGTTTTTAAGGAGCTGACTAGTGATGGAGACCAACACCTAAATAGTTTTACTATAAAATAAGTGTTAAACAGAGCATTATGAATTAAGAGATTTATTTTGACATGGAAAGTACCATTGCATGGGGGTATCTGGAGATGGGGTTAGGTTTAGACTAGGTCATGAGAATGGGAATGCCATGAAAGGATTAGTGCCCATTTAAGAAAAGGAAAGCAGTGATAGCTCTCTCTCCATAAGCAAGCACCTAGGAAAGGCTGTATGAGCACACAGCAAGAAGGTAGCTCTCTACCTTACCAAGTCCTTACTCAAGTCCTTAGCAAGAACGGAATTTGTTAGCACCTTGTTCTTCCAGAGCCGTGAAAAACCAATGTCTTTTGTTTAAGCCACAGACCAGTCTATGCATTTTGTTATAGCAACCTGAGCTGAATAACACAGTCAGTAAGCTGGCAATAATAATGGTGATGAAACATTCGGATCCTAAATAACATTCTAAAAATTTGAAATGCCTTATATAATGCAATGGTTTTAATACGTTCTTCAATATTTATCTATAAAATATATTTAACACTTCTCCTTAATTATTTTATACTGGCCATTTTAACTCAATTTGATTTTGAAAAATAAATTATACAGTCCAACTCAGTTTGCAATGGACTGTAACTGCTTTTAAATTTCTAGTAAATCCTACCACAAAGGTAAGGCACTTAATCTGTAAAATATCTTTTGATGTTTTGACATTGAAAACATTAGATAACTGTAGGGTACTATTCTTGATATTAATATTTATGCCATGATACTAAGTGGGGAAATAGTATCACTTAAAAATTCATTGTAAGTCTGCTATCAGTGAGATTAAGAATGATAGTTCAAAATAATAATTCAGGGCTCATTTCTGTCTGTAAATACAAAATTTGAAAGTCAAATCTAATTAGAAAATGGCATCATCATTCTCACAAATGATCCATAACCTGGGTTGTGACTCTTTTTTCCTCTCTTTGCAGCTCTGTTCTCCTACAGCTTTATTTCCCTTCTGACATTTTGATTCTACCTATGGAAGTTTTCTCTGAAAAGAAGTGTCAATCCTAATTAGTTCTAAATTCCCCTTAGTAACATATTTTTGTGTTAAATTGGAGGTGGACAGAGGAGGAGGAATCTCATTTTAACAGAACAGACACCTGGTAATCAATTACCTAACTATGGCTATCACGTGAAAGCCACAGAAAGTCCTTCTGTGTATTTCAGAGATTCAAAAAAAATTTAGCAAGAAAAATGGCTTTAAAATAGTGCTTTCGGTATTAACATTTAAATCACTTTAAAGGACATACCATTGAAGTTCTTCCACCTTTTCTTTCTTTTCTTTTCTTTTTCTTTTTCTTTTTCTTTTTTTTTTTTTTTGTAAATTTCCAGTGCTAATAACTTTCCCTAGACAACGTTCTATTTCACCTGTTTTGTAAAAAGCTTATGCAAATAAAGAGATTGCATGTTCCCCTTTTACCTTTAGGGAGAAGCTTCTGTGCTTTTAAAACTCTGTAATCGTTCTATCATCCTCTTTTCAACTAAACCCATTAAATTTAAATAAATCAGTTTGAGGGTAGGAAAGAGTTTTGACTACGTAAGATGCATTATGACACTTCACAGTTAATTTGGGTTTTAATTTAGATTCATTATATAGACAGTGATACTCTAGGCCTGATATTCAATTCAGGAGCAGGCAGTAATGGATCTCATCCCTCCAGCACCGAGCAAATGTATATACTCTAGGACAACATAAGAAATCAATTATAGTATTAAACATATGACTCATGACATACGTCAGCAATTATTAATGTGTTTTTTCCTTACCTCAAGAGGCAGAGACCATCTCTTATATTAAACATGAAAGAAAGCAAAGGATATTTACACATAATTATGGGAAAAGCTGTCATCCACAAGAAAACTACCAGGTCCTCTTTTATAACTTTCATTTTGATATAACAAGAAGTTACCAAGAGAATACATAAAGGTCCCATGCATTCTATACCATTTTTCCCCAAGATTAGGTCTTCCACAATTATAAAAGAATATGAAAGCCAGAAAATTGGTATTTGTACAGTGAATGTTTAAAAGTTTTATGTCCTTGGGCGCCTGGGTGGCTCAGTGGGTTAAGCCACTGCCTTCGGCTCAGGTCATGATCTCGGGGTCCTGGGATCGAGTCCCGCATCGGGCTCTCTGCTCAGCAGGGAGCCTGCTTCCCTCTCTTTCTCTCTCTGCCTGCCTCTCCATCTACTTGTGATTTCTCTCTGTCAAATAAATAAATAAAATCTTTAAAAAAAAAAAAAGTGCTATATTTTAGGATAACTTGTGCCCTTATAAGAAGAGGAGTAGATACAAAAAAGCCCAGGAAAGAAAGTCACATGAAAACAGACAGAAACTGGAGTCATATAGCAACAAGCCAAGAAAAGCCAAAGGTTGTCAGCAGACACCAGAAGCTAGGTGAGTTATAGAACAATTTCTTTCTCAGTGACTCCAGAGGAAATGGTGGTGACACCTGGATTTCAGGCTGCTAGCCTCCAGAACTGGGTGGATAAATTTCTGTTATTTTAAGCTGCCTAGTTAATGGTACCGAAATCCCCTGCTCTTTGGAAGTTCAACTTGTGCCAGTCCGTCTTTATTTTATTGATTTATTTATTTCTCAATTCTGGTATAGTTAACATAACAGTGCTTATTATTTTTGTGGGTACAATATAGTGATTCAGCAATTCTAGAGGATTCTCGGTGCTCATCATGATAAGGGTACTCTTAACCCCTTCACCTATTTCACCCATTTCCCCGCCCACCTCCTCTCTGGATGCCGCTACACATTTCTAAAGGAGCTACATTAGTACCTGTTTTTGCTAACTGAAAGAAATCCAAAGAGATTTTTCTCTTAAAGGGAAAAAAAAAAAAAAGAAAAAGGAAAATTGTATTCAGCTTTTGTTTTGGCATGAGCCCTTATAGAGGCAACACACACCTGAGCAGGAAGCGTGTCGCCAACCTCCCTCCCTGGTCACTACACTCAGCATCAAGCTACCACAGCTGTGAACTGTGTGAGCATTTGTGCTTTACCTCGATTGATTTTGTGCAACCACTAGTCAGATGTGTCCTAAGGTATCAGAAAAGCCTAAGAGAGGTTTATGGAGGGGGATCTGGAAATGCTCAAAAAGTTTCCCCACGTATATTAAAGGTAATTGCTTCTTCACTTTTCACCATTTGGACTTAAGAAAGGTTTCATAGGAACACTGTTCTTTTGGATAGCAGGGAAACCTCTACTTTGTTACAGGAGCCGTAGGAAACTAAATAGACCATTCTTAAATCCTGACTACTAATAATGTGTTCTTCTTCTTTATAATTTTATCACTTAGAGAATGCTACATAAATGGAATCAAACAGTATGTGACCTTTGGAAATGGCTTCTTCACTCAGAATAACACCCTTGAGTTTCATCCAAGTTGCTGCACGTATCAATAGTTCATCCCTTTTAACACGGAGTAGGATTCCACAGGGTAGCTGTCCCAGAGGCTGTTTAATCATTTCTCTCTCCAGGAATATTTTGAATGCTTCCGGAGTTTGGCTATTATAGCCAAACTTATTGTATTATAATATATAATTATATTATATATATTATACAATATTATATTATTATATTATAGCACAGAACTGCTATGAACATTCATAGGCAGATTGTAATGTGCTTTAATTTCTCAAAAATAAGTGTCCAGGAGTCAGATTGTTGGGTGATATGATAAATGTCTGTTTATCTATTTTTTAAAAGAAACTGACAGATTATTTTTCAGAGCGACTATGCTATTTTATGTATGTTTCATTTTGTTGATGTAATGGATGTAAGTCCCTAATAGCTAGGGAGGTTGGACATCCTTTCATGTGCTTACTTTCCATCTGTGTATCATCTACAGTAACATGTCTCTTTGTCTTCTTTGCTCATTAGCTAATTTACTTGACTTGGGTGTGTGTGTGTGTGTGTGTGTGTTTTGTTTGTTCCTTAAGAGTCAAAGGACAAAGGTAGAGAGAAAAGTGTGGATCATATCCTGAGGACCCAAACAGGGGTGATTTCTCTAGTTTTTTTTTTTTTTTTTTTTTTGGCTTCATATATATCAGACTAAATGGATGAATACTGATGAAGGCACCCATCTAAAATAGTCAATGGGTATAGAAAGAAAGAGAGAAAGATGGATGTTTTTCTCTGGTAAAACAACCCATAAAAGTACAGGTTAGCAAAAGAGAAAATTTTCAATGATAACCACTCTACTTTAGGCAAGCACCAAAGGAAAAAAAAAAAAAAAAAAAAACAGGGGTGGGGAAAGGGCCCCACTACCAGCCCTCTCCCCAAGTCCAAGGGGAAAGCCTAAATGTCCATATTTATCAGAATGTGATGGCTCACCAAATTTCCGTAAGGGTGATGTAAGAGTATGCAACTATGACTTTCATCCAAAATGAGTGGCAGTGAGCTGCTGTGATGTCAGTAGAGGTCACATGGGAGGCCTATACATTTTCCCCCATGTGCTAGGGATGTATTCCTCCTCTCTACAAAGGGATAGTTTCAGAGGAGGCCTCAGCAAAACCAGGATTTCCATGACTGCTAGCAGTGATAAGGATCTCCCATATGATCGTCCTCTCACATAGGACACCAGCAACAGGTCTAGTAGGGAACATGAACTAGTAAAGCCACACAGCAGCCTACTAGCTACCTACCCCGCTGTGAGGAGTCATTCCTTCCTGCTCATCCCTGGATGCCAAAGTTTTAAAAACTTAATGAATGGGCTCAGCAGCTGAATAGAGAAGACAAAAGTAACAGTAGCCATTAGTAACAAGGTATCACCTTGAGATGATACCACCCCCAAATTTATCCAATCTGAATGAGGGAAAACAGACTAAAGGAAAAAAAAAAAAAGATGAATAGAGATTCAGAGACATGTTGGAATATAATGAAAGATCTAACATTCATGTTATTGGAGTCTCAGAGTGGAGAGGAAAGATACTGGGCCTGAAAAAGTATTTGAAGAAATAATGGCTAAATATTTCCCATATTTGGCCAATGACATAAAGCTCAGATTCAGCAGTTGAGAGAACCCTGAACAGGACAATACAAAATAAATGCAAACCATTACAATACAAAATAAATGCAAACCATTACACATCAGACACACACCTAAAAAGTAAACATCAGAAAAAAAAATCTTGAAAGCAGTCAGAAAAATAAAAAGAGGAAAAGAAAAGAAAAAAAAAAAACCCACAAAACACAAAAAACAAAAAAACCTTACTACCAGAGGGAGGAAAAAGAATTTGAATAAAGGCTTTGAATAACAGAGGGTTTCTCATGAGAAGTCACTGAAGCCAGAAAGAAGGGGCATATTTTTCAGGTGCTGAGGAAAGAAAAAAAAAAAAAAAAGAAAGAAAAGAAAAAACAAAATAAAAACACATCAAACAAGGACTCTGTATCAAGTGACAATATACTTCAGAAATATAGTGTTGAGGGGGGAAAATGTGCTGAGAAAAGAAACTAACAGGAATACTCTATCAAGTGAAAATACAATTCAGAAGTAAGGGGGGAAAAACAGAATGGAGGATTCTCAAAAAAATTAAAAAATAGAACTATGATATGATGCAGTAGTCCCAGTCTGGGTATACAGTCAAAGGAAATGAAAACAGGATCTGAAAGAGATACTAGAACTTCCATGTTCATTTGCAGCATTACTCATAATAGCCATGATATGGAAACAACCTAAGAATCCATCAACAGATGAATGAAGAAAACATGGTGTGTGTGTGTGTGTGTGTGTGTGTGTGTACATACATATAATGAACATTATATATATAGCCATGAGAAAGAAGAAAATCCTGTCATTCGCAACATGGATGGACCTTGAGGGCATTATGCCAATTAAGTGAAGTAAGTCAGACAAAGACAAATACTGTGTATCATTTATATATGGAATCTAAAAAACCAAACTCACCTCATGGAAATAGAGACTAGAATGGTGATTATCCAGGGGTTGGGGACTGGAGGAAATAGAGGTTGGTCAAAGGCTTCACGGAGGCAAACAAACAAAAAAGGGTAAATTAAGACATTCTCAGATGAAGGAAACCTAAGAGAAATGTTCTCCAGTAGATCAATATAAAAGAATGACTAAAAGAAATTATGTGAACAGACAGGAAAAAAGTAGGAAACGTGGAGCAATAAAAAATGAGAAAGAGTAAGGGAAAGAGCAAAATATGGGAAAATACAAAAGATATTTCTCTTCCTTTTGAGTTTTCTTTTAAGATTACAGTAGTCTCTGGGGCACCTGGGTGGCTCAGTAGATTAAAGCCTCTGTCTTCGGCTCGGGTCTTGATCCCACAGTCTTGGGATCGAGCCCCACGTTGGGCTCTCTGCTCAGCAGGGAGCCTGCTTCCTCCTCTCTGCCTGCCTCTCTGCCTACTTGTGATCTCTGTCTGTCAAATAACAAACAAAATCTTTAAAAAAAATTACAATAGTCTCTAATGTATATTTCAAAGAAAATATTTAAGACAATTAAAGTATAGGTGGAGGAAGACAAAAGGACAAAAGGAAGGTAAGTTTCTATATTTAACTGAACTTTTAAAATGCTGACTCCATTAAAATGCAATATGATTTCAATATAAGGTATAATACCAAGGAAACCATTGAGGGGGAAAAGCATGTAGAGTAAGGGAAAGAGAGACATACATAAATCTCTATAGATCAAAATGAAATAAACAAAATGAAATTCTTAACAAGAGTTCCACTAACCAGCATGTATGTAGTAAAATATAAACAAACAAAAAGATACCTACCCCTAAAGAGAAAAAAGAAAGAGAAAATAAGGTGGCAGATTTAAGTCCTAACCCATCAAAAATTACATTTAAATAAGCCATGTAAAAAAGAAGGGCAACACTGATTTTTAAAAAGGATCCAACAGGGGAGCCTGGGTGGCTCAGTGGGTTAAATCCTCTACCTTCAGCTCAGGTCATGATCCCAGGGTCCTGTGGTCCAGCCCCACATCTGGCTCTCTGCTCAGCAGGGAGCCTGCTTCCCCCTCCACCCCCTTTTCCCCCTGCCTACCTCTCTGTCTCCTTGTGATCTCTGTCTGTCAAATAAATAAATAAAATCTTAAAAAATAAATCTTAAAAAAAAATCTTAAAAAAAGGATCCAATAATATGATGTCTATAAGAAGTTCTCTTCAAATATAATGATAGGGGTTGGCTTTTGAAAACACATGGTGGAAAAAAAAACATTAATCAAATAAAGCAGGAATGAGAAGGTTTTTATCCAGATAAAGTAGATTTCCAGGCAAAGAAAATTCCTGGGGCAGAGAAGGACATTACATAAAGGTTAAAGGACTAGTCCATATATAGCCATCCTAAATGTGTATGCACCAAATGATAGTACTGAAAAACATATGAAGCAAAATATGACAGAAACAAAAGGGGAAATAAGCAATTCCACAATTATATTTAGAGACTTAAAAACACTTATCTCCACAACTGATGGGACAAAGATGGAGAATAAGCCAGCAATACCAGCAACAAATAGGATCTAGTCACATTTACAGAACACTCCTATCAACAGCTTTTTCTTTGCAATAAACAAATCCATGGCCCATATATGCTGGGCCATAAAACCTCAACGAATGTTAAGGAATTAAAATAATATAGAGTGTGTTCTCTGATCATAGTGGAATCAAACTGGAAATAAATAACACAAAGATAACAGGAAAATCTCCAATTGCTTGGGACTAAACAATGCACCCTAGATAAACAAGGTGTCAAAAGTGAATTCTAAAGACATTTTTTTTTTCAAAAATACATGGAACTGAATAAAAAAGGAAACAAACAAGCAAACAAAAAAGAAAACAACTATATCAAAAACTGTTGGAGCTAAAGTAATTCCCAGAGGGAAATGTAGAACATTACAGGTCTATAGTAGAAAAGAGGAAAATCTCAAAAAATTCAAACCACTTAATGAACTAGAAAAAGAATAATTTAAAGTACAAAGCAATCAGAGGAAGGAAATAATAACAATAAGGGCAAAGAACGTTGGAATTGAAAAGAAAAAGGCAATAAAGAAAATCAACAAAACAAAGGATACCACTGCAAAACCCTACACAAACAGGACCAAAGCATGATAAAGTAATACTACAAGCAACTACTCACATTTGGCAACTTAGAAGTTATGGACAATTCCTGGAAAAGTACAAAAGGCCACAATGTGTGAAATATGAAACAGATCATTTAAATAGCACCATGACTATTCAAGAAATTGAAATTTTAATTTAAAGATGCTCAAAAAGCAATCTCCAGGCCCAGATGCTTTCACTCACAAATTCCACCAAATACTTAAAGAAAAAGTAACATCAATTCTGCACAATCTCTTCCAAAAATTAGAGGGAACATTTTCCTATAAGGATTTTATGAAGTCCTTATCATTTTTCAAAACCAAAGAGAGACAATACATAAAGAGTAAAATACAGACCATATCCCACATGACTCTGGATGCAAAAACTCTTAAAATATTAGTAAATGTAATTCAGCAATAAATAAAAAGTATGAATTATGACCAAGTGGTGTTATTTCCAGGAATACACAGCTAGCTCAAAATTGGAAAGTTAATTAATGTAATCCATTATATCCATAAGCTAAAAATGAAAACATAATATCAACGGAGGCAGACAAAACATTTACAAAAAATGAAAAACTATTCATGATAAGAGAAACTTACTGAAAAATAGGGATATAGAGAGAGGTCCACAAGTTGATAAAGAACATCTTCAAAAACCATAAAATAATCACACTTACTTGTGAAAGAAATTTTTCCACCAAAGGTCACAAGGCAAGAGTGCCCACCGTCATCAACGTTCTTCAAGATGTTCTTCATGTTCTAGTCAATACAATAGGGCAAGAAAAGGAAATCAAATGCACACAAATTAGACAAGTTGAAATAAACCCCTCTTTTTGCAGATGATATATCATCCATGTAGAAAATTCTGCATAATGAACTTTCAGAATAAATAAGTTAATTCAGCAAAGTCACAGTATACAAGATTAACAGACAAAAAGTGACTGGTCTTCTGTATCTTTGAAACAAATACTTGCAAACTGAAATAAAAAACAATACCATTTTCGCTAAGTGCAAGGAAGAGAAAAAAGAGCACACTGAGGCATCGTCAGAATAGAAAGTCAATTGTCCACACACCAAATGTTCCAGAGGGCTGCTTCCCGGAGACTTCACCATAAGCCCCATTGCAAGACGTTGTGGACCCACAGAGAGTGCCTGCACCTGACCATGAGGAGCTCCAGCAAGTGCAAGCAGCCGATCCTGCACCTGATCCCGAGATCCCAGTGGTTGGTGTCTGGAGGAGGTCTCACCTGGACAGTCAGGTGGAAACCCTGCATGGAGGAGCTATTGGACCAAAGTGGAGCTGAGTACTCGGGGCCATGCTACTATCAGAGCCCCCTCCCCAGGCAACCGAAGGAGTATAGTAAGAAAAAAGGTGAGTATTTTTGTGTAAATTCAACAAAACGTGAACATGGGACTTGCATTTTGGAAATTCTAAAATAAAAATGAAATAAGATCTAAATAAATGAAATACGATCTGAATAAATAAATTGAAGCATTATACATGGATTGAAAGGCTCATCATAGTAAGAATAATCAATTCTCAGTTTATCTATATTTTAATGAAATTCTCAAAATTCCATCAAATTCTTTTATGGATACAGACAAGATGATTCTAAAACCCCATCCAGACTCTAATGCTGAGGTCTCACTAGGTGTTCCCGCATATTCTAAGAGCAAACAGAACTACATCTTGTTTTGGCATCAGAGCCTGTGGTTCTACACACAACCTCTCGCCTTTCATTTCTTCATTGTAAATCAAACACGATCCCACTGCCTCTTACAAACCAAGGAGGAGGAAGCTCTAGGAAGACTCCCCGAGACCCTCCTCAACTGACTTGAAGTTTACAATAGTAAACTTGTACGTTTACTATACTCTTTAAAGAAATTGTTTTTCTCATATAGAGCTTCTCCCGTGTTTACATTTGGGTTTTAAAACCAGCTCCTGGTTTTCTCTTCTGCAAGTTCTATTATTTATGTGGTCTAGCACCTCATGTTGGGAATTTCTTGGGACTTTTAGTCAAAATTATCATGAAACTTCCCATTTTAGAATTGTATTTTAGAGAAAATAAAATACGTAATAATTCAAATATGAAGAAGACATACAAAAAAAATGTTTTCTTCACATCCCATACAACCTCCCCATATATAACCACTCTTCACAATGTCTTATGTTATATATACATGGGTACCAACATCTGAGTACTGTATAAATAACAATATGTGTTATGTGCCACAGATTATTTTGCATCATGCTTTCTTCACTCAAGGAGATATTTACCAATTTTTTAATATCAGCACCAGAGATTTATGTCTAATTTTAAGGTCCTTGTGGTATTTCCTGGTATGAATATAGCCAGTCCTCTATTGCAGGGTATTTAATATTTTTGTCTTTTGATATTACAAATACTGCAGCAATAAAGAACTTTTTATGTGTTTTCAAGGACATATATACAGGCTTATTTCATATGATAAAAAAACTAAAATTAAAATTGTTAATTCAAAGGATATTGAGATTGTATCTTTTGATAAATATATTGCCACATTGCTCTCAAATTTGTCAGGCTGATTTATATTTACAGCAATGTCACCTGTTTTCCTACACCCCTGTAATGCTGTCTGATCAACCACTGGACTTTAACAATGTAAAAGAAGAAAAGCAATACCTCCTCCTCATTTTAATACAAATCATGTCCTTTCTATCACTTCTATTTAGCTGTTAGTTCTTTTTTTCTCTTTATGATTTGCTCAAAGTTTGGCTATATGATGCCTACCACTTAGACTGAAACTTTTCCTCTAATTTGTATTTTATATTACCTTTTCAGGGTTTTTTTGCTTTGCAGTAATTTTTGTGACTTATTTTTTTTAAGATTTTATTTATTTATTTGACAGAGATCACAAGTAGGCAGAGAGGCAGGCAGAGAGAGAGGAGGAAGCAGGCTCCCCACTGAGCGGAGAGCCCAATGTAGGGCTGAATCCCAAGACTCTGGGATCATGACCTGAGCCAAAAACAGAGGCTTTAACCCACTGAGCCACCCAGGCGCCCCCGTGACCTATTTTTAATAACTTTTTTTGTTCTTTACAGATTCCAGGAAATTCATTTGTTTATAAAACGTTATTATTACCACATATGGTGTTTAATGTTCACACATATTTAATTTTATAAATCAATATATTTTATCTTAAGTAGTATTGAAACTGCACCAGAAGGCACTCCTACTCCCATTCATTTCATTTATGTCCAAAAAATACCTAAGAGAAAACAACTTTGAAACAACCTGCATTTATAGATAAAATAAAGATCATTCTCTAAGTTCTAGATTTCTGACTCAATTCTCTGTAGATTTTAGGCTGTTAGAAAACCATAATATGTGAGACACCTGGGTGGCTCAGTTAAGCATCTGCCTTTGCCTCAGGTCATGATCCTGGGAGCCCGGAATGGAGTCCTGCATTGGGTTTCTTGCACTGGGAAGCCTGCTTTTCCCTCTGCTTGTTTCTCCCCTGCATGTGTCTCTCTCTCTCTCTGACAAATAAATAAATAAAAATCTTTTTTTAAAAAAGGAAAAGCATAATATGTAATAATAATTGTATTCTCTATCTCTCTAATATTTTGTATATTGAAATTACTTAAACATGTATTACCTAAATTACTCCTGATAATAAGTATATAACAAGTGAGTCTAATATAATTTTTTCATTTCCTTACCTCCTTCCTTCCTTCCTTTTTTCCTTCCTTCCAGAAAAAGAGTGCACAAATTGGGGAGTGGGGAGGCAGAGGCAGAGGGACAGAGAGAATCCCAAGCAGACTCCTACCTCAGTACAGAGTCCAATGTGGGGCTGATCTCATGACCCTGAGATCACGACCTGAGCCACCCAGGTACCCCCCAACTGTCTTTATTTTTTAATTATTTTTTTTTCTTTTGAGATAATTATAGATTCACAGGTAATTGAAAGAAATAATACAGAGGGATAGCATGTACCCTATCCAGTTACCCAATGGTAACATCTTATAAAATTATAGTATAATACCACAGCCAGGTACTATTCTTATTTCACAATGGAAATATACTTAAAAATTTCTTGCATTGGTAATCAGTAATCCCCAAATAGGCAGAGAACCAATTAGATGAATGCCAGAAAAGTCTATTTGCAAAAGGGAGGGAAAAAAACAAGGCAGAAAATCAAGAAATGTGTATAAAAGGAAATGTCTGTATGAGGAAATCTATCACATACTACTCAAAGACACAAAGGAGAATTGAACAAATGAAAAAAACATGCTATTTTTCTCATATCAAAGACTCAACATCATAATGACAACTATTTGTAAACTTAATACCAACAAATATACTATTGGGTTTTTAAAATTTTCTTCCTAGGACTAGTTAGGTTGTAAGTTTATATGAAAAACTAGTAGTAAGAACCATCAAGAAATTTTTAAATGAGAACAGATTAGTTCTACCTCTAGCCAAAGGAATATTGTGTTTTAGAACATGGATAGGTAGCATGAAGCACAATAAAAATATCTAATAACAGACACCAGAAAATTAAAACAAGATTATAATATGGTCAAGGTGGCATTTCAAACTAGTAAGGGAAAGGTAGACTTTTATATAAAAAATAATGTAAGAACTTCATTTCTTCAGAAAAACAGTTAAAATTCGGTCCATTCCTCACATCAAAAATAAGCATAAATTCAAAATAGATTTCTTTTTAAAGATTGTATTTATTTATTTGACAGAAAGAGATCACAAGCAGGCAGAATAGCAGGCAGAGAAAGAGGGAGAAGTAGGCTCCAGCTGAGCAGAGAACCCAATGCGAGGCTTGATCCCAGCTGGGTTCATGACCTGAGCCAAAGGCCGAGGCTTTAACCCACTGAGCCACCGAGGTGCCCCCAAAATAGATTTTTAACTCAAAAGAAAAAAAAAAAAGTAAAACTAGAGAAGTATTAGAAATAGGTAAATTCCTTTTAACCAAGAGTTAGAGAAAACTCTTCTTAACTATGACTCACAATTCAGAAGAAATAAAAAATATTTGGAAGTAAGGTCCAGAGAAATAAAAAAAAAAAAAAAGAAAGAAAAGAAACCTTTGGGTAGGCAAAGCAAATGACAAAATGAGAAAAATATTTGTAACTTTTCTCAGAGACATAAAATTGGTATTCCTAATACATAGAGAGGTGATAGAAATTAAGTCAAATACCAACAGTTTGGTAAGAATATGGGTAAAATACATGAATATATAAATTACAGAACAATAAATGCAAACAGATTTTAAAGTCATATTTTTAAAATGTCCAATCTTGTGCATAATAAGCAAATAAATAATAATACGGAAAAAAAGGAAAAACTTTGTTTTTTTAAGATTTTATTTATTTATTTGACAGAGATCACAAGCAGGCAGAGAGGCAGGCAGAGAGAGGAGGAAGCAGGCCCCCTGCTGAGCAGAGACTGGATCCCAGGACCCTGAGATCATGACCTGAGCCAAAGGCAGAGGCTTTAACCCACTGAGCCACCCAGGCGCCCCCAAAACTTGTTTTATTAAAAGTTCAAAACATATTTTTTAGCAAAGCTGTAAGGAAACTAGATTGATCATTATTTTTCTAACGGGGATTCAAAATGTTATGACTCATAAGCAGGAGACCATACAATCTATAAAAACAAAAATGTATTTGCTCTCTAACTCAGGAATTTTCAGGAATATTTATCAACTTGTGAAGTTACAAAGTGGCCCTTGAACAAAAATATTTATTGCAGCATTATTTTACATAATTAAATGTTGGAAGCAACTAAACTGCACTCAACAGATAACCGAGGAATGAAACACAATATCCACAATCAAGTACTCTGCAGTTGAAATTTTAAATTCAAATAGAAATAAGAACATTAATTCCATTAAAAAATACACAACTTTAACTTTATTCAATACAAAGTGATAGAAGTATTCTTATTTAATTCCATGCTACATTTCCAAAATGTCCTTTTGTTAATAAAAGGACATCTTTGATAAACATATTTTTCAAAAATGTATCATACATCTCTATTTTGAATTCTTAGGAAAACTACTAAGAGTAAAATAATTGGATGAAAGGATAAGAAACACCTTATAGTTTTTGATGTATATATCTAAATTTCCTCAAGAAAAGTTGTACCTTTTCGTGCTTTCACCAACAATATATAGAAAATGCCAATTTGATAGCTCTTTTGCACATACTGTACAATCATTGAGTTTGAATATTTACTAACATGTTGGGTAAAAAACTGGTATTTCACAGATCTCATCTGAATTTCTTTGGTGCTTAGGAAAATGGAATAATTTTTCAAAAATTTCTTTGACATTAATATTTATTTTTGTATTTCCTATCCGTGACCTTGGCCTGCCTCCCACCCACGTATTCAATTATTTTTATTTCAATTTATATAAAGATTTTAATACTGAAAATATTTATCTGTCAAACATATTGTAAATTCATCCCAGTATGTCACTTTTATTTTTCATCTGCTCCTTTTTAAAATTATATTTTGTAAGGCACCTGGATGGCTCAGTCAGTTAAGTGTACAATTCTCGATCTCAGCTCAGGTCTTGATATTAGGGTCATGAGTCAAAATAAATAAATAAATAAATATAATAACGATTATATTTTGTGATTAATGCAAGTCAATTATATAATGTGAAAATTTCAAAGACCTGTACTTATAGTAGACAAATATAATGTATAAATAGATAAAGCACACAAATTATAAAGCATAAAGGAATGTTCCTTATAAAAAAGAACTTGAAATTCAGATGATTGACTTACTTCTGGACTGGATTTATGGATGGAAAATATCTCCTTTCTTTGGAATTTAAAATCAGTTTGGATACATTGACCATTGGAACTTATGAACATCAACTTGGAACTCCATGAACCAATATCCTTATAGAACGTGTAGTTTTTAAGTTTCCTGTGCATAAAAGCATAATTGAGGTTTACTTTCCAGAATCCACCTGATTTTTGTCTACATTTTTAGTTTCATGTATCTAAGAAAATATTGACTAATAGAATAAATCTTCAAAGTGTAGACATTCTAATTAGTAAAGTTTTGCCTTATTTTGGCTTTCCCAGATATTGCCTCCTTTTTAAAAAAACCAAATATACCTTCAAATGGACCATCTTTAAATTCCTACAATTATGCTACATATGCTGAAAATTTTAAAAAGAAGCATTTAGCGTTAATTTGAGTTAGATTAATTCCTGGAGTTACATTAAACATGGTTGCTTACAAATCTGACATGTTTTCATTAGATGGAAACTGTCTTCCTTTTGACATTACAGTGTTTAAGCCAGATTTATTAATTATACTTGAATTTGTAGAAGATTCGAATCAATCACTGTTCTAGCACAGGTCAGTTATTATACAGCAAGTGAAATGAAGTGTCAAACTCAAAACCCTAGAGAATTTCAGGTCCCAGAAGACAGAGAACACTCGAGATACTAAAACTTGTCTAGAGTTTATCATTAAATTAGCAATGCTACAACAGTTCTTACAGAAGTTATATTAGGATCTGTAGCTACCTTCAATATATAGATATTAAAGAAATACAGAATTTTTTCACACCATCTAATCAGTTATGACCCTTTAACTTTAATGCACCAGATCAGAAACTTAATTTTCATTCTATATCCCTTTCTTGTTTTTTAATTCTAAAGTTTTATAATTTTTTATTCCAAGGTAAAGTTTTAGGTCTTCGTAAGTCCTAAGCCACACATCTAATGTATAAAGGTTTTGATTACCAGGGCACCTGGGTGGCTCAGTTGGTTAAGCACCTGCCTTCAACTCCAGTCCTGATTTCAGGGTCCTGAGATGGAACCCCATGTCGAGCTTCTCTCTCTTCTCCTCTCCCTCTGCCCCTAACCTTATTTGTGCGCGCGCGCTCTCTCTCTCTCTCTCTCTCAAATAAATAAATAAAATCCTAAGGGGGAAAAAAAAAGATTTGGGGGCATCTGGGGTGGCTTAGTTATTAAGCATCTGCCTTCAGCTCAGGTCATGATCCCAGGGTCCTGGGGGGCTCCTTGTTTGGTGGGAAGCCTGCTTCCCCCTCTCCCACTCCTACTTGTGTTCCCTTTCTCACTGTCACTCTCTATCTCTTTGTCAAATAAATAAATAAAATCTTAAAAAGAAAAAATTCTGATTATGTAATTTTGGATGTCTGTCTCACTTTCTTTTTCGCTTGACTTTGTACAGATTTAACATTTGTTCCCGCTGCCAACTCAGATCCTTCTGATGTTTTTCAGGCTCGACGATTTGGGGATTTTTAACATGTTTTGTATTCAATTTTTATTATTAAAATTAGAGAGTAGAATTCAGGATATCTAGCAAAGAAATAAATTTTATTTTCCACATTGCATTTCTAGGCACAGCCATTTCAATGGGAATTTGAAAGACGGATTAGGGAATTGTAGCTGTGTTAATTGATCTGATTCTCCAATTAGCAGGCTAGACATCTGGCCATTGACTTTTTTCCTTCCAAGAATTTTGGCTGTTGGGTAACAGAAGGAACGCACTCACTGTGGGAATAGTGAACATTACATTCTGAGAGCGACTGCATCAGCAGTGCTGTCTCAGAATAAATCTGGCCCCTTCACGTTGCCTGTGTTTGCTTTTTGTGGATGCCTCTCAGGCCTGGTTTTGCTAGCCAGAGTATTCAAGTCAATGGGAGTCCTTGGGTAACTAGAGGCAAGGCTGTCACTTGCATTGTACATTTGTTTATAATATTTATGCTTAAAGGTGATATTCCTATTCAAAAATGAGACTCATTCAACTGTTTTGCAATTATTTCATTCTTTTCTGTTTTAATTTTAAATGTAGCTAAAATATATTTCGTATAGAACATTTTATCATTTTTTAAATTTTGCTATGAGATCTTGGAGATTTTTTTTTAAACTTTTTATTTAAATCCTCGTTAAGTTAAAATATAGTATTATTAGTTTCAGGTGTACAATATGGTGATTCAACACTTCCATACAACACCTGGTGCTCATCACAAGTGTCCTTAAACCTCACTGCCTGTATTACCCATCCCTCCAACCCCTCCCTGCTGGTAACCATCAGTTCCTTCTCTACAGTTAGGACTCTGGTTCTTGGGTTGCCTCTCTTTTATCCTCTTTGCTCATTTGCTTTGTTTCTTAAACTCCACATTTGAGTGAAATCACATGGTATTTGTTTTTCTCTGACCAACCTATTCCGCTTAGCATAATACTCTAATTCCATCCACACATCATTGCAAATGGCAGATTTTATCACTTTGGAAAAACAATCATTGCTGGGGCGCATGGGTGTCTCAGTGGGTTAAGCCTCTGCTTTGGCTCAGGTCGTGATCGCAGAGTCTTGAGATAGAGCCCCCATCCGGCTTTCTGCTCAGCGGGGAGCCTGCTTCCTCCTCTCTCTGCCTACTTGTGATCTCTCTCTCTCTGTCAAATAAATAAAATCTTTAAAAAAAAAAATCATTGCTGCTCCATGTACAGAAACAATGTACTCTTTCTTTAAAGGATATTAATATGAATTGAACTGAAATTTCTCTTTTACATTATTAATATTTTAGCTAAACTTATGTCAATATGTCTAAATCCCTTTGTATTTTATTGTTATAAATTTCAGAATCTGTAAAAGACTGTTAATGAGGGGCTTTTTTTTGTGCAGTTTAATAGAGATGCCTTTAGTTAAAAAAAATAAGTAATATCTTTATTATTATCCTGTACATATATTACTTTTCATGTAACAATTTTTTATTTTTTAGCTTACCATGAGCTTTTTTTTCCTATTCTGATATTTTTAGATTTTGGAAATGGTTTTTGTAATATTTATAAAGATGAGATGAAATTTATAACTTTTCTTCATATTGGCCCATTCTTGCATTCTATTCCACCATAGTAGGTTAGTTCTAAACTTCTGTGAATTGGGGGTGATTATTTTTTAATACAAAGTAATAAGATCGATCAATATTTATGCTTCCCGTATTTTCTTTTCCAGAGTTTTTGTTCAGAGTTATGCAGGTGTTATGGAAAGAACTAAAAGTGTTCATACTTTTTCTGTTTTAGCAGAGAATTTGCAACAAGGGAAAGTGGTGCCTTTAAAGTTATAAAATAAAAATTCACCTCTTGGGCTTTTGGGCAAAGAATCTTTGCTTGAGCAATAAAGAGTCAGTAGTATGAAACTGAAAGGGCATACAACGATGCCCTCAAATCACATTCTCGAACCAAGCTTCCACCCAGTCCAGATCCACACATCTCAGTCCTCTGAAAGAAAAGGAACAGCAAGGCAGGACAGTGGTTAAGGACAGTCTTTGGAATCAGATACATTTAGGTTTGAATGCCAGCTTTGATCTTAAAAACGTGATTTATCTTTCCTAAGCTTCAGTTCTCTATATGTAAAATAGAATAAAAAATACCTTGCAGTATACATTTCTATTCAATTTATATTCAAATAGTACCTTACATTGGGGATTAGTGAAGGCTTTGAAGAGAAAGCATTTTGCTCTTTTGCTGTTTTTTACTTTTTCAAGAATTTATTTATTTATTTGAGAGAGAGCATGGTCAGAGGGAGAAGCAGACTCCCTGCTGAGCTGGGAGCCCAGTGTGGGGATGGATCCTGGGGACTCCAGGATCATGACCTAAGTCCATGGCTTTCACCCAACCGAGTCACCCAGCTGCCCCTTGTTTGCTATGTTTTTTAAGAAATCCAAGAATACCATGTCTCCCCCTAAGAGTCGATTAAAAATTAGTTACCCATCAGGTAATTTTTTTTAAAGATTTTATTTATTTATTTGACAGACAGAGATCACAAGTAGGCAGAGAGGCAGGCAGAGAGAGAGAGAGAGGAAGAAGCAGGCTCCTTGCTGAGCTGAGAGCCTGATGCGGGGCTCGATCCCAGGACCCTGGAATCACGACCCGAGCCAAAGGCAGAGCCTTTAACCCACTGAGCCACCCAGGTGCCCTGTAATTCTTAAAAGAACTGTATTTTGCTACACTGTCAACAAATATATTTTAAATGCTTGGTCCATACACTTACAAAGATCCTAAATATTTTTTGACCAAAGACTATCATTTTTAGGCTGATTGAAGATCTCTATATTAATGCAAGCTGCTGTTGTCACCAAAGAAAAATGGGTCATTAATATTTTTTTTAATTTCTATCATCAAAAAATGGATATAATCCTTTGAAATGGAAAGATACAATCCAAGTTCAGATTGGAATACCAAACATAAGGTTTTTCTCCTTTGAAAAACTGCAATATAAATCCCACAAAAAGGGGGCGCCTGGGTGGCTCAGTAGGTTAGGGCCTCTGCCTTCCGCTCAGGTCATGATCCCAGGGTCCTCTGCTTGGCAGGGAGCCTGCTTCCTCCCCCCTCTCTCTCTGCCTGCCTCTCTGCCTACTTGTGATCTCTGTCTGTCAAATAAATAAATGAAATCTTTAAAAAAAAAAAAATTCCCACAAAAAGGAAGCTAAAGGAAACCAACAATGGTGCTGATATTGTTATTTAAATGCTGTATGTTGATTGATGGCCATGTAAATATTTGAGTGAAGACAACAGTAATTAGATAGTTCCTATCTTGTCTTCAATATCTGAAATTTGTGCAAAGAATGCCTACAAATGAGGAAGAAAATTAAAAAATGGTCAAAATGATGGTGTATATGATTCAACAGTCCATGTGTTAAGTAGCAGATTGCAGTGGAATGTAGTGTTGCAATTCCACTTCTAGTTTGTAGTTTTGCAATCCAGGAAAACTCTTGCAACAGTGCAAAATGGAACATGAACAAGAATACCTATCCTATTATTGTTTTGATAATAAAGAGATAAAAGCAACCTAATTGCAGCAGATGCTGTTGATACCCTGACCATCTCCCCTTTATAAGGCTTTTTGTGTACCTGTCTCACAACTGCCATGGGTATTGGTCACTAAACACTTCACAGCTGCACCTTTCTCCAGAGACTCAACCTTGGTTGGCAGAAGCTTGGTGGATAACTCAGGAGATGCCTACAAGTTTTGCAAACCCACCTTTGCACTCATTTCCTCTATCTAGTTCTGTCTCAAAAGTCATCTATTAGCCTAAAGATGACTATTTGATGTGGAAATAAATAACCCAGATTCTTTGTTTCTGGGTGGGGCAACCTCTATAGTGTAATTCACACTTAAGAGCCCCTTGGATCAGGCTGAGGCTAGATGAGTCCGGTTTCTTTACCTGCTTTCTTCACTCCCTTACAAGTTTCTCCTTCGAGCAGCCCCTCAATAAATGATTTACACAAAAAGTTTTATCCCAAACTCTGCTTCTTGGAAGCCTGAAATAAGAAATTATTGTCTCTATTAGAAGAAGAATTCTTAACTGAATTATGACATATGCAATGATGGATTACTCCCGCAGTGGTAAAAAGAAATGAATCTACCTACATAGAGCAATACGAATAATTGCAAAAACATAATTTTAGGTCAAAAACAAAGAAAAAAAAAACCTTACAGCCAATACCATCAGTGTAAAATAATCATGAAAAGAACACTCTCAATTTCTAATTAACTGTTCATTTAGAGTCAGGAAAAATGGGGTGTAAAACCTGAATTGAGTATGGTAGAGGAGAGATATAAAATAAAGCAATAAAAATTGTGCATGGATCAGTGCTGAAAATGAATTTGAACTGAGGATTTTTCTACATGAATTTCATGACTGTCAAAAACAACAAGAAAAACAAAAATAACAACATGGTGGTTTGCTCAATGAAAATTTTTTACTTCCTAACCTATAGCTCATTCCTTCTCCCTTTCCTGATTAATCGACAAAAGTATATCTAAAAACACTGTTTAATGTGATGCAGGGCTTTCCATCCTAGTCCAACTTATTTTGTGATTACACACATAAGAAAGACATTCAATTAGTAATGATTTTCTGAATTATATTTCCTTTCTATTTTTTCTACCCTCTCACTGCTTTAGTAATCCCTCCTTTAGTAACTTTCTAGATTACTACAGATATATTATTAACTGGTGTTCTTTTTTTAATTTATATTTTTATGTGATTGTTTACTACTTCTTTTTTTAAATTTAAGTTCAATTAGCCAACATATAGTACATCATTAGTTTCAGATGCAGAATTCAGTTATTCCTCAGTTGCATATAACAACCTTAACTGGTCTGCTTGATACACTATTGGGTAAGTGGCATAAAGATGATTTTGAATGCTACAGTTGCTATTTTTGCATGTGGACACAAAAGCTCTTTATGTACCTTCTAGAGCACTATTCACTGACATATTGTCTCTAGACAACATTTTGCTATTTGGCAGCTACTGAAGAATTTGACCAATATGTCTGCAATAAAATTTTCAGAATAATAGTATATTTAAATATTTATATTTTGAAAGTTTTTGGTAAAAACTTTGGATGCAGAAAACTTTAATACTTTTATAAATAATGTTCCAGAAATTCTAGCAAAGAGACCAAGTTGCTTATAAGGAAAGATTTGAAAGTGCTTTATAACTCTTTAGGTTAGATTCAGAAAATTAATATTCTCCATCAACGAAATGGTAAAAGAAGTGGTAGCAATTGATACTGTAAGCAAGAGATGAGACAATGTGAAAGAATAATTCATCACTGTCTAATATTGTTAGGTTTTGATCGTGTGCATGCATACTTTCCTTTTCTTAAAAAGGAAACACCTTCCTTTGGAATGTATTATTCAACAAATTATGGCAACACTCAATACTAATACAGTTTTTGAGATGTGATGGGGGAAATAAAACTGATTTCCTTGTACATAAATAAACAAATAAAAAGAATATAATTGTTGACTATTATAATTCGAGAAACTTTCTGTATCATCTTAATCACTATCATGATCAAAATAGCTGATAAATCACAGGGATTAAAGTATTGGATTCAAATGTATTGTATTGGATTCATCTATTGGATTTAAATTGCTGACCTGTGTAAACTGAATATTATCATCATATTGTTGATGTCTTTAAAAAGTCTAACACTTGAAGAAATACGTTGAGCTTTCAGTAATTCTCAAACAGATATAGATTCCACTGAGTACTTTTAATGTTGATATTTTTTTTTAATGGAAGCCAATCTACATACTTTCTATAAATTAGTCTTTCAAATGTCATTCTTGGGTCTTGAGAGAAGAATCTCAGTATTATTCACTCTGTGGTGGAATTATAATTATAGATCAGGTCAGTAATTAAAGATCAAGTGCTGTATATGGAATAGACTCAGGTCACTTCTGGATCTGACATATATCTGACTGAAACTATCTGTGAGTTGTCATTAATAAATTTACATTAGAATTTGACAAAGAACTATGGATATGCAATTGGAAATGATTGGTTTCAGAGATTTTTTTTTTTTTAATTTGGAAACCACGACAATTGTCTTCTGGGTGTCCTTGAACTACTAAAATTTTAAGCAAAGATGTGTATCAACATAAGTGCAATTTACCAGGTAGATAGCCTATAGATTTTCATCAGACTCTTCAAGGTCTTGATACAAACAACAACAACAACAAAAAATCTAACATATTTATTACATAACACCTACACATTCTGTCTCCCTCCCTCCCTCTCTCTCTTTCTGTCTCTCTCTCAAATGTGTTTCTTTCTTTGAGTTAGAAGTCCAGAAAGAAAAGTGGGAGATGCCCTAAATGGACTTGTCCTTGTTACATGGGTAAACAGGGCTGGGACTAAGTCCAACTCTGTTTTCTAGTCCAACTCTCATTTCCATTAAATCCATGGTCTTTCATTTCTTGTCAGTATTTGAAAGCATCAGTCTTGCATTATGGTAAGTACTCTACTTAGGGCATTATCAGATATACCAAATAATGATAGGAAGTTATACTCTCTTTAGTATTTAGATATGCATTGTAGCATTTTGCTTACTTAGGATCTGAAAAAAATAAGTTTCTTCCTTTCAACTCTTAACTCCTCAAAAAAACTGTTAGGGATAAAATAAAACTGTCCTTTCTGCATTTTGATTAGTTGCCTGGTAGGTTTTGGTAACTGAAACTAATTGAAACATTAACCTACATTTACCAAAAAGTAAGTCTGTTTTAATGAGAGTCACATTAGAATTTGATGGATGGTTATTAGATGTCAACCTTATACTTCTTAGTCTTAAAAAGCTGTCTTAAAGTAAATAGCAGGCCGTTGTATCAGAATAATAGTTCAATATATTTTAAACATACCCAATAAAGCCTACACCCTGCTAAAGCTCAAACTTCGGAGAAAGCACTTTCTTGTGTCTTTAAAAACTCCCAACATATTACCATTTTTCACTGTATCGTATTCTTTCATCTTTTGTTTTTATTATATCAGCCCCATTACATTAAGACTTCAAAATGATTAACTCATTCAAATCATCGATCCATCTTTTAATAACGTTATACACAAATTAGTTTTCATCATTCTAATGCACTTGTCATTATTCTTTTTTCCTTAAAATTGAAGTTATTAAGCATACAGATAGGTGATATTTAGATCAAATAATCTTAATTCAGTTACATTATTCTTTCCAAAACTATGTAGCACTAATAAAAGAACACATATGGCTCAGTATAGAAGAAATTAAATTGTTGGGATGGAAGGACTGGGCAGGGGAGCATGTGTCTGAGCTTTTCTATAAACAATAATTTTAATATCTGGTATCTTCTTTAGATTCTTTTGCAAAGTTATTTTAAATGTGTAATATTTCCACAAAATTAAAATACAAAGGCACTATTAGCATATTATGCTGAATAGGAACTCCTTTATTTCATAACACAGATGGTGAACCAAACAGGAAGCCAAGAACTAAAAAATAGAAAAAACCCTTAGAACTTCCAGTATGACAAATAATACATATCATGGTACAATATATTAGCAATGTTTAAGTTACTTTAAATAAAACTCATAAAGAATTTTCTCAAGATATACTCTTTTAGAAAATTTCAAGTTACAATACATCATTGCTAACTATAGTTCCCAACACACATGCATACACACACACACACAGAAGGTAAACATGTGTGGTGATAGATAAATTAGCTTGATTGGGGGCATCATTTCACAAAGTTTATGTATATCAAAACACCATGTTGTACCTCTTAAATATAGAGAGTGACTATTTGTTAATAAAGTTGAAAAAATAACCTTAAATGGATTGAATATTGAATAAATAAGAGTTTTCTCAACAGTTGGACATATTTGAATTTTCACAGTCTATAAGTTATATTTATAGCATCCACACATTTACATGTTACAAAATTTCCTATAAACAATATGAGTAATTCTTATTATCCAGGCTTGAAAAAACACTGATAGCCAAAGACAAGGACCTACCTCTTTCTACATACCAATAAAGAAAGATACAGAATACAGGAAAGATGTCTGGATCTTTAATGTGAAAACCTGATACTGGAAGATGATCTCGATGCAGAATTGTTCAGTAGCTTCCCACCTGTATTAGACCTTGCATGAGTCTGAAGAGTGGAAGACTTCAGTTGGGTGAATAGTAGTGAATATATGGTCATCATAAATAATGCTTCAATGTATCTGTCACAAACATGTGATATGAAAAGACACAGATAAACTAGCATACCATGGTTTTTTGTTTAAGTTTGTAAGTAAAGGAAGTGCTAAATTTCAATTAGAGGTTAGGGAAAATAAGGCTATAATATTTTCTCATCCAAGTTTAGTAATCTGTCAATTATTTCCATAAAACCCAGCTTAAGTAGGGCACCTGGGTGGCACAGTCAGTTAAGAGTCAGACTCTGGGTTTCAGTTCAGTTCATGATCTCAGGATCTTGGGATTGAGCATGCCCACCCCCCTGCCCCATGTTGGGCTCTGCACTCAGCACAGAGTCTGCTTGAGACTCTCTCTCCTCTGCCTTTTCCTCTCATACCATGCTCTCTTTAAAATTAATAAATAAATCGTAAAAAAAAAAAAAAGCTTCAGAATACCTGGTGGTTTCTCACAAAGTATCTTAAGCATTCTACTAATATGCATAATAATAAACATTGTGATATTTTCTAGTTTCTCTTTACTTACAAATTACTGACACAAAAGGGACTTAAAATGGATTAAAAAAAAAACCTTGCCAACAAAAGTTGGGGAAAATAATACTTTAAATCTACACAGCATCAATAAATAGTAGTTCACAAAATGATGACATAGTGAACTATAAGATTATACAAATCTGAATGGTTTCTTCTAGTAGTTGGGAATAGGTAATTGAGAAGGGAATTTCTTTTTTTTTTCCTTTTTTTTTTCCTTTTTTTTTTTTTTTTAAGATTTTATTTATTTGTTAGAGAGAGAGTGCAAGCACAGGCAGACAGAGTGGCAGGCTAGAGGCAGAGGGAGAAGCAGGCTCCCTGCCGAGCAAGGAGCCTGATGTGAGACTCAATCCCAGGACGCTGGGATCATGACCTGAGTCGAAGGCAGCCGCTTAACCAACTGATCCACCCAGGTGTTCCGAGAAGGGAATTTCTTAAGTAGAAATATTTTCACAAAAAATTGGCTAGTGAAAAAGTATAAAGGGCTCATCAAAATGATTTCCTTAAATTAACACTCAAGTCTTTTCACTATGTTCTATTTTGTCTTATATGAAAAAGATTTGTCAGAATACATTTGTAATATTAAATATTTTATATTGAAGTGGGAATGATAGAAAGTAAATAAAATATCAAAATAAGAGTAACCAAACATATATAAACAGCATATCAAGATAATTCTAAAAGGAATACACATATTCAGGAAGGATTTACTAAATGCAAAAGATACTTTTTATGTAATAACTACCCTGCTTAACCATAAAAGTCTTTTTCAATGCCATTATCATAACTGTAAAACAAAACAAATTTTTTATAACTTATTCTGTTACATTTTAAGTTTTTAGAGATGTTCTTAGTGTCTAATCTAGAGCTGGTAGCTAAAGATATTCTAGATTCTACAATGATTTCCCTCTACTTCTGTAAGATTAAAAAAATGAAATACTAATGTTTAATAATGTGGATAAAATTAAGTCCAACAATTAGATTTATTAGTTGTTACATCACCCTATGTGATTGGATTTACCACTATGTTGATGCTAAGTATTGAGCTAAGTGAGAAGTGGCAGGCAGAGCAGAAGCTAAGCAAGTATCTAACCTGAAAAAGTATTTAATGCAAATTCCCAATACTTGTGCCCAAATTCTGAGAAAGCCAGGTGTATATTGTTTCAGAGGAGAAATGCCTACCCCTAATACTGCAGAAAGATCTTGTAAGCACTGAATACTTCATAATGCACTTAAGGATCCTAACTGAAACTATTCATTGTTATTTTACAACAAGGTAGGTAGAGTAGACATTTACTTTATATATGAAGAAACCAAATCAAAAGTGAGACTTGTCCAAGATCAAACATTGGTTTACTTCTGGGGTCATGACTGAAATGAACTTTCTGGACTATCGGCCCACCATGCTTTCTTTCATATTGTGTTCGATATCAATAGATATGATGACAATCACATAATTAACCTATCTTTTACTGCAAATGAGTATATTAACATAAAATTTGCTTACAGTATAAACATTTTTGCTCAAATGAAAGATACTGGCCTAAACTATGATGACTCTTACTTTTTGTAATGATTCCTTTACACCAGGCATGATTTAGCTTATTGCTTAGCATAATAAACAGACCATTAAATACTGTATATAATTGAGTTAAAGCAAATTGCTCTTTATCTGGGTTTCATTGGGCTAACTTAATTGGCTTTATTAATAAAGACAATTTGTAATAATAATAAGGATAATGTGTGCAACCTAATTCTTCACTATGAATATTTAACTGATACTTTAATTTAATATTTTGATTTAAGATAAAAATAATTCAGGGTAAACATATAATTATCTTATAAATAAGCAAATAATAAAAATTTTTAAAAATTTTTAAAAGATGATTTTAAGGGATCTCCTTTAAAAAAATATGTATTGACTTGCCCTCTGACACAGTTTTGCATTAAAAAATAACTACAGAAAACAAATGAATTGAAAATGATAAGAGAATAACCTTCAATTACATAAACATTTATGGAAACAATAGGATAGATCAATGAAACAGAATAGAAAACCCAGATATGAACTCATGACTAGAAGGTCAACTAATCTTCCACAAAGCAGGAAAGAATATCCATGGGAAAAAGACAGTCTCTTCAATAAATAGTGTTGTGAAAATTGGAAAATATGCAGAAGAATGAAACTGAATCACTTTCTTACACCATACACAAGAATAAACTCAAAAACAGATCAAAGACCTAAATATGAGACAGGAAACGATAAAAATTCTAGAGAAAAACACAGGTAGCAACATCTTTGGGCCTTGGCTGCAGTAACTTCTTATTAGACATGTCACTGGAGGAAAGGGAAACAAAAGTAAAAATGAACTATTGGGACCTCATCAAAATAAAAAGCTTCTGCACGGCAAAGGAAACAATCAACAAAACTAAATGGATGGGAAATGATATTTGCACATGACATATCTGATAAAGGGTTAGTATCCAAAATCTATAAAGACCTTATCAAACTCAACACCAAAAAAATCAAATAATACAGTTAAAATATAGGCAGAAGACATAAATAGCCATTTTTCCAAAGAGAATTTCCAGAAAACCAACAGACACATGAACAGATGTTCAGCATCACTCATCATCAGGGAAATAGGAATCAAAACCACAATGAGCTACCACCTCACACCAGTCAGAATGGCTAAAAATAACAAAACAGGAAGCAACAGATGTTGCAGGATGCAGAGAAAGAGGAACTCTCTTATACTGTTGGTGGGATTGCAAACTGGTGTAGCTACTCTAGAAAACAGCATGGAGGTTCCTCAAAAAGTTAAAAATAGAACTACCCTATAACCCATCAATTATACTACTAGGTATTTACCCAAAGGATACAAAAATATAGCTTTGAAATGGAGGGGAGTGGCACATGGACCCTGATGTTTATAGCAGCATTATCAACAATAGCCAAATTATGGAAAAAGCTCAAATTTTCATCAACTAATGAATGGATAAAGTACACACACACACACAATATGTACTTTAGTAGTAGTAGTAATACTTTATTAATATTTTATATATATGATGGAATATTACTCAGGCATCAAAAAGAATGAAATATTGCCATTTGTAACAATGTGGGTAGAACTAGAGTGTATTATGCTAAGTGAAATAAATCAGTCATAGAAAGACAAATACTATATGATTTCACTCATATGTAGAATTAAGAAATGAAGTATGAACATGGGGGGAAAAGAGAGGGAGGCAAACCATAAAACAGACTCTGAACTACAGAGAACAAGCTGAGGGTTGATGGAAGGGAACGTGGGTGGGGATGGGCTAAATGGGTGATGGGTATTAAAGAGGACACCTGTTGTGAAGAGCACTGGGTGTTATATGTAAGTGATGAATTGCTAAATTCTACTGCTGAAACTAATATTACACCACATGTTAGCTAACCGGAATTTAAATAAAACCAGAAACAAACAAAAAAAAGAACTTATTCTTGTGTTGTTGGTTGGCATGTTCTATAAACATCCATTAGATCTTGTCGGTTTGATGGTGTTAATGAGTTTTATATCTTAGACAGTTTCTAATTATTTTATGACTTGTTGTGAAAGGGGTGTTGAAGACTCTAAATGTACTTGTGGATATGTTTATATTTTTTTTAATTCTATCATTTCTGCTTCACCTATTTGGGATCTCTTTTGTTTGGAGCTCACACATTTAGATTGCTATGTCCTCTTGGTGAGTTATTATGTCCCACTCTGGCTCTCATTCTTTTCTTTACTCTGAAGTCTACTTTGTCTGCTAATTACATAGTTACTTTGGCTCTACTGTATTGTTTCTCAGTATTGAGGTCCCCAGCCAGACCAAACCAGACTTAAATTTATTTTACATGCAATATCCATGGGTTTCGGTTGTACTCAGCAAGAGATATAAGGGAAAATTTGAGGGAAAAAAAAAATTATTTGGACATATTTCGGTCATTACACAATCATTTAATTCTTGACAATACTTTGTATTAATTGTAAAAGCTCTACAACCTACAAACATAGAAAAATAGAAACAAGATATGTCAAATTACACATACCTTAAAAGGATAAAGGTAAGTTTTAAGCTTATTAAGTGTTAAATTCATTGCTTCAAATTAGATTATAAGGCCTATAATTTAATTTTTTAAAAGTACTAACTGGAATTTTGACAAAAAATTTTGCAAAACTCAAGTATGAAATTAAAAAATGTGTACTGTATTTGAATATGCACAATTTAGGATACATTTCTTCCATTTGGATTTTTAAATTTTTGTTGTGTCCTTATTAGTTGTGATAGCCACTAAAATCAGATGTAGAAAATAATTTTTTACCATAATTAAACTAAATTAATTCAAGAAAATTTTATTTCATTTTTGGCCCAATTGTTTTAATTCCTAACTTTATATGTGGTTTTACAATGCTGATTTTATATAGTGGTAGATACATATAGTTTATCTGTTGACACAGTGGTGGGTATTTATAATTGATATGCATGTTTGTGTGTGTGAGTATGCTCAAACAATTTAATGATAGTAATACATGAGTAAAAACTTTTGAGACCACTCTATTGTAGATTCTACCCCTGCTAACTGTTGTCCCAAGATTCACAGCTCATGTACAGAAACCAGCAACACACAGCCTGATAAACATATACACTCTAGGTGGGATGCTTGGTATCAGTTTAAAATCTGACTAGTAAAAAAATATGTTCAACTTAATAGCCAATGCACCTTGAAATATCTTTGTGTGCTTGTTTTTATGATCCCAGAGGTAAGATGTGTTAGAAATTATAATGCTGTATTATTTTTCAAATAGACACATAAAGCATTTGATCATGTGTCAAGACTTGGAAAGAAACTGGAAAAAAAGGAAATTTTATTATTTGACCAACAATTTCTGAATATGTTCCATCTTTTAATATCATTAAAGGGTAATGCACTCAAATCTAATTCTAATAAATGTTGCATCAACATTCTAGCCCTAATATGCAATTATTGCTAAATTTATAAAATGAGAGTTTCATAAATATAAAATTTCAACTGTGTTTTGAAGGTTTCAAGTCTGTTTGTTGCTTCATCCCAAAGTGTTTTAATGAATCACCATGGCAGCTAAATATTAGGCCAAAACCCGATTACCTTATAGCAATCACAAGGTATACACAGTTCACATATCTTCGATGCATTATCAGTAAAGGAGACTCTGCTACTAAACACTGATACATTATTTTTTGACACCATGTATATTTATCACATCTAAATGCATGAAGAAAAAACCATATATAAATATATATATATATATATATATACACACACACACATATATTTCATATATACATATAAACTACATATTTTTGTGCTCTTTTTATAGGTCTGAAGAAATGAATATAGAATCAACTTCCATGATAAGGCATTTATGGAAAGAACATTTTGGGTCCATGGAATAATGTCTAATATTTTTATTTAGTAGTTTTCACTACTAGTTGCCTTTTCTTTGTGGCAATATAACAAATTTTCACTCCTATTAATACAGGATTATATATCCTTTCCTTTCCATAGAAATACAGAGCTGTGACAGGTTCTACATATATACATTACTTTCAGAAAAGGAGTCCCCACATAATCTAAGAGTTTGACCCAAATTGAAATATTTATTATTGCTTAAAAGTTTATTCTAAAAAAAAAAAAAAAGTTTATTCTGTAACTTAGGCTATAGTGATTCTCCTACAGGATAACATTTAATCATGTCTAACTATGTGCTTTATAAAATATGTACTTATAAATATCAGCTCAATGAAATGATGTGAATGGATTACTTAGTTCTTATTTCTTCTACCTACCTACCCTTTCCTTCTTTCTCTTGTATTTTTTTTTTTTCTTTTTTCTCTCTCTTTCTCTCTTTTCCTCTCTTTCTTACCCTCTTTCTTTCTTTCTGTTGTTTTTTTGACTCAATATACCATGTCTTAAGAAAAAGCAAATCTGAAAAGCCCAACTACATGTAGCAAATAAGTGTCAGTATCAGGAAAATTATCATTAAGATGGTTGAAGAAGCACAGTTGTCTCTAGAGCATTACTTTAAATCTTTTAATTGTCTAAGTTGTTATGAGTACATTTGAGGATATTCAATACTTTGTAGCCTTTTATGGTTTCACAGAATAATTGGTTGAATGTGTTACAGTCAACTTTATGTGCAGAGAAACCATACAGCCGAAACATTACATCCCTTTGTCACACACTGGATAAATAAATAGACTCACACTATATCAGGATAGCTTTGGTTTCCACTAAGGCAGCAAATGGTAAACTGAGGCTGCATTTCAATTAGATAAAAGTCTGCAGGTAGGTTTATATTCTATTTGGGTTCTATTCATAAAAGGAGCAACCTAAGCCCAACTCTATGTTAGGAGTCCTACCAGAAGCTATTTTCTTAATTGCCCCTAAAGTGATGACCACTGAAGGAAATGGACAATGGAATTCAAAAATATGAGCAAAAATCCCTTTAAAAGAATTAAAATGACTAATCGCTGGAAGATGCCCACACATTAATTTTTTTTCATTTCATCTTATTTTATTTCTTTTCATTGTTCCAGCATTCATTGTTTATGCAGCACACCCAGTGCTCCATGCAATAGGTGTCCTCCATAATACCCACCCCACGTTAATTTTTTTAAAAGCACATGAGATTTTAATTTATTGCAGAGTTTGATAAAATGCCAATAATGCTACCGTGGTGAAACAAGAAAGTGGTTGTTTCCTTCTGCCCCTTCCACCTTCTCCCTAGTCCCTAGTTTCCAAACTGTGGATTCAATTTGAGGAAAGTATCTCATGAGTATCTCAGTGCTTCTATACTTTTTATAACAGATGGGATATAAGCCAAGGTTTGCAAACTCGGGGCCTAAAAGTAGCCTTATGAGTTCCACTCAGTATTAGAAAAATCAAAAAAGTCCACAGGTAATGTAGATTTTCAAATTCTCTCAGTAACAAAATTGACTGGAATACGTTGGCAACCTCCTTTTTTGTTTTGTTTTTTTTTTTTTAAAGATTTTATTTATTTATCGGGGGGCGGGGGAGAGCGAGCACAGGCAGACAGAATGGCAGGCAGAGGCAGAGGGAGAAGCAGTCTCCCCGCTGAGCAAGGAGCCCGATGTGGGACTCGATCCCAAGACGCTGGGATCATGACCTGAGCCGAAGGCAGCTGCTTAACCAACTGAACCACCCAGGCGTCCCAGCAACCTCCTTTTAATAAACCATTAACTCTATTGCTATGGTCACCCACATGTACTTCTCTTTCCCCACATTCTCTAACACCTGGCTATTTCTCATATTTGCATGGTCATTACTTGCCAGTATTATGGAAACATTTGAAAGTGGAAGTCTATACAAGCAAAGTGAGCCCATTAATCACCCAGAGTCTATGTAGAGAGGAAGGCACAGAATTTTCTATATTCATGACAGCCATTTTTAAGAATAAATATCATAGTGTTATACTGTTATGAGAAGGGCCTAACTCTAAAAATAGTTGTTAGTACTTGGCACTATGTTTTATTTTTATAAAATGGAGCAGTGACAATATTTAGTCTGAATGAAACTTTAAGTATATATTGCCTTGTGAAATCAACAATGGGTAGAAAAATATTTCTCAGGCTCAGCATTTGTCAAAAAGTAACTAATAATATATTTTTGTCTTATGCCAATAATCATACAATTTGTAGGTGTAAATAGAACATGTATTAATGTATAAAATTCAGGACATTTTAATGTCAAAAGCTATAGAAAGCTTCTAATGATTCTACCGCAGGTTTAAAACATTCTGAACTTTTTAAAGACCAAAGAAATGAATTCTTGTATAATTTTCAAATGAGCCATAAGACATCTGACTAGACATATTTTATATGAATGATCAATTTATGCTCCTAAATCTAAATATGACCAATATATTTTTTCATAATATTTTAGTTGAAATACGATTTATCTCCCTTTTTAATTCTAAAATTGTGTACCAGAGGTAGGTTTTTTTTTTAAAAAACAACACAAATATTTCTGTATTTCTATTTCTATATATCTTTTCAGAACCAGAAGCCTCATTTTAATATCACCAATTAAATCAATTTAAAAAACTTCTACAAATGTTTGATATCATTATGGTAAAATGCTACCACAATAACCCAAGATCCAGTTAGTTTGATTTAATTACCTGAAAACTGTGAACTCAGAAGAAGTTATAGATTTATAGCAGTGCTACCAAACATTCAAGAGAGAAATTTATTTGTGAATCAACCTGAATGTTGGTATATTTCATGATGTGCAGGTTATTAATCTGACTTATTTTGTCCTCCAGCCACAGAGATTATTATCTTTGGGGGAATTTACTACTTTTATGCTTCAAAAATATATTTAACTTTTAGATTGCATTATTACAATATAAGGGCTACTTATATCAATACTGTACTAAGCTAACTATCTTATATGTTTACAAATTTAAGTGATTTAAAATTGTGAACTTTTTGCTATGCCCATTCTTTAAAAGGAATGATTATTGGTGCTACAAATATATCTACTCCAACACTGTAATTAATATAGCTTTTTAAAATACATGAACCTGGAACTCTAGATATCTATAAAACCTTTTGGCCAAAACACAGTAAGACTTATTGATATGCATGTGTTATGTAACATTCTAGTTACCAAAGTGAAGTTTTCTAGTCCATTTGAGCTCTTCATGTAACTTCCATAGTTAGTATGATATATCAACTAATTATGAATTATCATACGGCAAAATGTGGATATAATCTCAATGTCCATCTTTTAAAAAGTTCTGTTCTTTCAGACTCATATAATGTCTGTCTCAGCATCAATTTAACAATCATTTGTCAACAGTTTCATTGAAGAGATCAGGAAAAATAATATGCTTAAATTTCTAGCACAGTGACTGACATAGTTAAACATTGAAAAAAAAACCACTGTTTCAATGTTACTTTTTCTTTTCCTATATTATGCAAACAATCGTTTTCTTTCTTTCTTCACTCTGTCTACACAGATGCTATTATCCATCAATATTTAGAGCTAATCAGCTTTCTTTCTTTAAATAAGTAATAAATTTTCATGATTAAAACTTCAATGAAACAGAATGAAATGTTTCTAGTTTATGTCATATAATTTTCATGTTTTTTTAAAGCTGGAAGAATGCAGTTTTAGCATCATGATTAAAATAAGCACTCTAATGTCATACTGCTTGGATTTAAATGCCAAGCTCCAATACAATTTAAGTCAGACCTTGAGCTTCATTCATGCCCTTTCAAAGTCTAATTTCCCTCTATGCTAAAATGGAGATAATAATGCTAACTGATTTATAGGGTTATTGTCCAGGAATAAATGTGATAATTCACATAAATTTATCAGCATAGTGCCTACAAAAAATGTATCCAGTTAGAAGCCAAGACCAATTTTCTATTATCATTACATTATGTGCCAGTCTTTGTACTATTATATTATCCAAATGAAGTCTCTGTCCTCAAAGAACTTGTCATTCTGCAAGGGGAACAGATGAAGCAACAATCAAATCAAATATATTTTTGTCCTTCACAACGGTGGGATAACTATAGAGAACATAGAAGAGACAAATAATTCTCATCTTGATGGTCAAGAAAATTATATGTCCTTAGGAAATATATGAAGGATGAAAAATATTCATCCTGGTCAAATGGGAAAAATCATTGCGTTCTTTCAGACCAGGATCATCTTTTCTGTTAATGAAGTATCCTACACCAAAGTTTACCATTTACATGGGCAGTTTATGACCCACATCTTGATCTCTGTGCGTCTGATCCTGTGATCACACTTGGTAGCATATGACCCAACTTTTATGAATTTTCTTCCCCAAATTTTGAGATTTGCCACCAAAAGCAATGAAAAAAAGTATCTTTCTCAGTGGTTGGAAGGTAATGGAAATATAATATAATAATAGACAATATATATATGATCTGGATATGATATGATATTAATATAACAAAACAAAAATGATATCCCATGACTGTGACCATATTTTCCTGCCAGGTTAAGACATCGCAGTTCATCAGAGCAGAGACAGTGGTGGTTAAGAAAAGAAAAACAGCTGAATCACTGGGGTATTTGATTCCTAGCTTCCAGGTATCCCTAAAAACTTAATTCTTTCATGCCTTTTTTTGGGGTCTTAGCTCCATAATAATTCCTTATATGCTTTTTTCTAAAAATTCCACCTTTTTTTCCCTCAGCCACAAACATAAACAAAAGTTTATTTATTTATTAGCAAACCCAATTCAGAGTTTCCACAGAAAGAGTGCTAGGTGGGTT
>NW_025422411.1:0-40293 GCF_011764305.1 Mustela putorius furo | reverse complement strand
TGGCCATTTTAACTCAATTTGATTTTTGAAAATAAATTATACAGTCCAACCTAGTTTGCAAATGGACTGTAACTGCTTTTTAAATTTCTAGTAAATCCTACCACAAAGGTAAGGCACTTAATCTGTAAAATATCTTTTGATGTTTTGACATTGAAAACATTAGAGAAAGGTAGGGGACTATTCTGATATTAATATTTATGCATTGCTACTAAGTGGGGAAATAGTATCACTTAAAAATTCATTGTAAGTCTGCTATCAGTCTGAGATTAAGAATGAGAGTTCTAGAAATAATAATTCATGGCTCATTTCTCGGTCTGGTAAATACAAGAATTTTGAAAGTCAAATCTAATTAGAAAAATGGCATCATCATTCTCACAAATGATCCCATAACCTGGGCTGTGCACTCTTTATTTTTTTTCATCTCTTTGAAGCTCTGGTTTCCTACTAGCCTTTATTTCCTATCTGACGTTTGATTGCGACCTATGGAAGTTTTTCTCTGAAAAGAAGTGTCAATCCTAATTAGTTCTAAATTCCCCTTAGCTAACATATTTGTGTTAAATTGGAGGTGGACCAGAGGAGGAAGGAGGAATCTCATTTTAACAGAAACAAGACACCTGGTAATCAATTACCTAACTATGCTATCACGTGAAAGCCACAGAAAGTCCTTCGGTGTATTTCAGAGATTCAAAAAAATTTAGCAAGAAAAATGGCTTTAAACTAGTGCTTTCGGTATTAACCATTTAAATCACTTTAAAGGACATACCATTGAAGTTCTTCCACCTTTTCTTTCTTGTCTTTTCTTTTCTTTTTCTTTTTCTTTTTTTTTTTTTTGTAAATTTCCGAGTGCTAATAACTTTCCCCTAGACAACGTTCTATTTCACCTGTTTTGTTAAAAAGCTTGATGCAAATAAAGAGATGCATGTTCCCTTTTTACCTTTAGGCGAGAAGCTTCTGTGCTTTTAAAACTCTGTAATCGTTCTATCATCCTCTTTTCAACTAAACCCATTAAATTTAAATAAATCATGTTTGAGGGTAGGAAAGAGTTTTGACTACGTAAGATGCATTATGGACACTTCACAGTTTAATTGGGGTTTTAATTTAGATTCATTCATATAGACAGTGATAACTCTAGGCCTGATATTCAAAGTTCAGGAGCAGGCAGTAATGGATCTCATCCCTCCAGCACCGAGCAAATGTATATACTCTAGGACAACATAAGAAATCCAATTATAGTATCTAACCATATGACTCATGACATACTTCCGCAATTATTCATGGGTTTTTTTCCTTACCTCCAAGAGGCAGAAGAGACCATCTATGATATTAAAACATGAAAGAAAGCAACGGATATTTACACATTAATTATGGGAAAAGCTGTCCTCCACAAGAAAAATAAAGCGTCCTCTTGTATAAACTTTCATTTGATTATTATAACAAGAAGTTAACAAGAGGAAGACATAAAGCGTCCATGCAGTCGATTACAATTTTTCCCCAAGAGTAGGTATTCCACAATTTATAAAAGAATATGGAAAAGCCAGCAAATTGGTATTTGCTACAGTGAAGGTTTAAGGTTTTTATGTCCTTGGGCGCATGGGTGGCTCAGGGGGTGAAGCCACTGCCTTCGGCTCAGGTCCTGATTCGAGGGGTTCATGGGATCGAGTCACGCATCGGGCTATTCTGATCAGCATGGGAGCCTGCTTCCCCTCTTTCTCTCTATGCCCTGCCTCTCTATCTACTGGTGCTTTCTCTCTGTCAAATAAATAAATAAAAATCTTTTAAAAAAAAAAAGTGCTATATTTTAGGATAACTTGTGCCCTTATAAGAAAGAGGAGTAGATACAAAAAAAGCCCAGGAAAGAAATTCACGATGCAAAACAGACAGAAAACTGGAGTCATATAGCCAACATAAGCCAAGAAAAAGCCAAAGGTTGTCAGCAGACAACCAGAAGCTAGGTGAGTTATAGAACAATTCTTTTTCTCAGTGACTCCAGAGGAAATGGTGGTGACACCTGAGATTTTCAGGCTGCTAGCCTCCAGAACTGGGTGGAATAAATTTTTCTGTATTTTAAGCTGCCTAGTTAATGCTACCGAAATCCCATGCTCTTTGGAAGTTCAACTTGTGGCCAGTCCGTCTTTATTTTATGATTTATTTATTTCTCAATTCTGGTATAGTTAACCATAACAGTGCTTATTATTTTTGTGTGGGTACAATCATAGTGATTCAGTCGCAGAAGTTCTAGAGAGGATTCTCGGTGCTCATCATGAAAGGGTACTCTTAACCCAAAACCCCATTCACCTATTTCACCCATTTTACCTTCCGCCCACCTCCTCTCCCTGGATGCCGCTACACATTTCTAAAGGAGCTACATTAGTACCTGTTTTTTGCTAACTGAAAGAAATCCAAAGAGATTTTTTCTCTAAAGGGAGAAAAAAAAAAAAAACCAAAAAAGAAAAAGGAAAATGGTATTCAGCTTTTGTTTTGGGCATGAGCCCTTAATAGAGGCAAACACACACCTGAGCAGGAAAGCACGAGTGTCGACAACCTCCCTCCCTGGTCACTACACTCAGCAAGCTAAAGCTACCAACAGCTGTGAACTGTGTTGAGCATTTGTGCTTTTAAATTTACTCGATGATTTTTGTGCAACCACTAGTCAGATGTGTCCTAAGGGTATCATGAAAAAGCCTAAGAGAGTTTATGTAGGGGGATCTGGAAATGCTCAAAAGTTTCCTCCTCCTCCCCACGTATTATAAAAGGTAATTGCTTCTTACGGTTCCACACATCACCATTTGGAAGCTAAGAAAGGTTTGGTCATAGGAAACAAGGGTGTTCGTTTCTGTTCGGTGGATAGCAGGGAAACCTCTACTTCTGTGGTTCCACAGGAGCCCGTAGGAAACTAAATAGAAACATTCTAAAAATCCTGACTACTAATAATGTGTTCTTACTTCTTCTTTAATTTTAATCACTTAGAGAATGCAACATAAATGGAATCAAACAGTATGTGACCTTGGGAAATGGCTTCTTCACTCAGAATAACACCCTTGAGTTTCATCCAAGTTGCTGCACGTATCAATAGTTCATCCCTTTTAACACGGAGTAGTAGGATTCCACAGGGTAGCTGTCTGGGCCAGAGGCTGTTTAAATCATTTTGCTCTCTCCAGGAATATTGAATGGCTTCCGAGTTTGGCTATTATATCCAAACTTATGGAGTATGATAATATATAATTATATTATATATATTAATACAATATTATATTATGATATTATAGCACAGAACTGCTATGAACATTCATAGGCAGATTGTAATGTGCTTTAATTTCTCAAAAATAAGTGTCCCAGGAGTCAGATTGTTGGGTGATATGATAAATGTCTGTTATATCCTATTTTTAAAAAGAAAAAGACAGATTATTTTTCAGAGCGACTATGCTATTTTATGTATGTTTCATTTTGTTGATGTAATGGATGTAAGTCCCCTAATAGATAGGGAAGGTTGGACATCCTTTTCATGTGCTTACTTTCCATCATGTGGTATCATCTACAGTAAAACATTCTCTCACCTTGTCTTCTTTGCTCATTAGCTAATTTACTTGACTTGGGGTGTGTGGTGTGTGTGGTGTGTGTGTTTTTGGTTTTGTTCCTTAAGAGTCAAAGGGACAAAGGTAGAGAGAAAAGTGTGGATCATATCCCTGAGGACCCAAACAGGGGTGATTTCTCTAGTTTTTTTTTTTTTTTTTTTGGGCTTCATATATATCAGACTAAAATGGATGAATACTGATGAAGGCACCCCATCTAAAATAGTCAATGGGTATAGCAAAGAACGAGAGAAAGATGGATGTTTTTTTCTCTGGTTAAAACAACCCATAAAAAGTACAGGTTAGCAAAAGAGAAAATTTTCAATATGATAACCACTCTACTTTAGGCAAGCACCAAAGAAAAAAAAAAAAAAAAAAAAAAAAAACAGGGGTGGGGAAAGGGCCCCCACTACCAGCCCTCTCCCAAGTCCAAGGGGAAAGCCCTAAATGTCCCATATTTAATCAGAATGTGATGGCTTCACCAAATTTCCCCGTAAGGGTGATGTAAGAGTATGCAACGTATGGACTTTCATCCAAAATGAGTGGCAGTGAGCTGCTGTGATGTCAGTAGAGGTCACATGGGAGGCCCTATACATTTTCCCCCCATGTGATAGGGATGTATTCCTCCTCTCTACAAAGGGATAGTTTCAGAGGGAGGCCAGCCGTCAGCAAAACCAGGATTTCCATGACTGCTAGCAGTGATAAGGATCTCCCATATGATCGTCCTCTCACATAGGACACCAGCAACAGGTCTAGTAGGGAACATGAAACTAGTAAAGCCACACAGCAGCCTACTACTAGCTACCTACCACGCTGTGAGGAGTCATTCCTTCCTGCTCATCCCTGGATGCCAAAGTTTTTTCTTAAAAACTTAATGAATGGGCTCAGCAGCTGAATAGAGAAGACAAAAGTACCAGTAGCCATTAGTAACAAGGTATCACCTTGAGATGATACCACCCCCAAATTTATCCATCTGAATGAGGAAAAACAGACTAAAGGAAAAAAAAAAAAGATGAATAGAGATTTCAGAGACATGTTGGAATATAATGAAGATCTAACATTCCTGTTATTGGAGTCTCAGAGTGGAGAGGAAAGATACTGGGCCTGAAAAAGGTATTTGAAGAAATAATGGCTAAATATTTCCCATATTTGGCCAATGACATAAAGCTCAGATTCAGCAGTTGAGAGAACCCTGAACAGGACAATACAAAATAAATGAGCAAACCATTACATACAAAAATAAAAATGCAAACCATTACACATCAGAACACACACCTAAAAAAGTAAACATCAGAAAAAAAAATCTTGAAAGCAGTCAGAAAAATAAAAAGAGGAAAAGAAAAGAAAAAAAAAAAACCCACAAAACACAAAAAACAAAAAAACCTTACTACCAGAGGGAGGAAAAAGAATTTGAATAAAGGCTTTGAATAACAGAGGGTTTCTCATGAGAAGTCACTGAAGCCAGAAAGAAGGGGCATCATTTTTAGGTGCTGAGGAAAGAAAAAAAAAAAAAAAAAAAAGAAGGGAAAAAGAAAAACAAAATAAAAAACACATCAAACAAGGACTCTGGTATCAAGTGACAATATACTTCAGAAATATAGTGTTGAGGGGGGAAAATGTGCTGAGAAAAGAAACTAACAGGAATACTCTATCAAGTGAAAATACAATTCAGAAGTAAGGGGGGAAAAACAGAATGGAGGATTCTCAAAAAAAAAAAAAAAAATAGAAACTATGATATGATGGCAGTAGTCCCAGTCTGGGTATACAGTCAAAGGAAATGAAAACAGGATCTGAAAGAGATACTAGAACTTCCATGTTCATTTGCAGCATTACTCATAATAGCCATGATATGGAAACAAACTACCCTCCCACCCCATCAAACAATCAACAGATGAAGAAAACACATGGTGGTGTGTGTGATGTGTGGTGTGTGTGTGGGACATACATATAATGAACATTATATATTATAGCCATGAGAAAAGAAGAAAATCCTGTCATTCGCAACATGGATGGACCTTGAGGGGTCATTATTATGCCAATTAAGTGAAGTAAGTCAGACAAAGACAAATACTGTGTATCATTTATATATGGAATCTAAAAAAACCAAAACTCACCTCATGGAAATAGAGACTAGAATGGTGATTATCCAGGGGTTGGGGACTGGAGGAAATAGAGGTTGGTCAAAGGCTTCACGGAGCAAACAAACAAAAAAGGGTAAATTAAGACATTCTCAGATGAAGGAAACCTAAGAGAAATGTTCTCCAGTAGATCAATATAAAAGAATGACTAAAAGAAATTATGTGAACCAGACAGGAAAAAAAGTAGGGAAACGTGGAGCAATAAAAATGAGAAAGAGTAAGGGAAAGAGCACAAAATATGGGAAAATACAAAAGATATTTCTCTTCCTTTTGAGTTTTACTTTTAAGATTACAGTAGTCTCTGGGGCACCTGGGTGGCTCAGTAGATTAAAGCCTCTGTCTTCGGCTCGGGTCTTGATCCCACAGTCGTTGGGATCGAGCCCCACGTTGGGCTCTCTGCTCAGCAGGGAGCCTGCTTCCTCCTCTCTGCCTGCTCTCTGCCTACTTGTGATCTCTGTCTGTCAAATAACAAACAAAATCTTTAAAAAAAATTACAATAGTCTCTAATGTATATTTCAAAGAAAATATTTAAGACAATTAAAAGTATAGGTGGAGGAAGACAAAAGGACAAAGAAGGAAGGTAAGTTTCTATATTTAACTGAACTTTTAAACATGCTGACTCCATTAAAATGCAATATGATTTCAATATAAGGTATAATACCAAGGAAAACCATTGAGGGGGAAAAAGCATGTAGAGTAAGGGAAAGAGAGACATACATAAATCTCTATAGATCAAAATGAAATAAACAAAATGAAAATTCTTAACAAGAGTTCCACTAACCAGCATGTATGTAGTAAAATATAAACAAACAAAAAAGGATACCTACCCCTAAAGAGAAAAAAAGAAAGAGAAAAATAAGGTGGACAGATTTAAGTCCTAACCCATCAAAAAACATTACATTTAAATAAGCCATGTAAAAAAGAAGGGCAACACTGATTTTTTTAAAAAGGATCCAACAGGGGAGCCTGGGTGGCTCAGTGGGTTAAATCCTCTACCTTCAGCTCAGGTCATGATCCCAGGGTCCTGTGGTCCAGCCCCACATCTGGCTCTCTGCTCAGCAGGGAGCCTGCTTCCCCCACCACCCCCTTTTCCCCCTGCCTAACCTCTCTGTCTCCTTGTGATCTCTGTCTGTCAAATAAATAAATAAAATCTTAAAAAAAAATCTTAAAAAAAAAATCTTAAAAAAAGGATCCAATAATATGATGTCTATAAGAAGTTCTCTTCAAATATAATGATAGGGGTTGGCTTTTGAAAACACATGGTGGAAAAAAAAACATTAATCAAATAAAGCAGGAATGAGAAGGTTTTTATCCAGATAAAGTAGATTTCCAGGCAAAGAAAATTCCTGGGGCAGAGAAGGACATTACATAAAGGTTAAAGGACTAGTCCCATATATAGCCATCCTAAATGTGTATGCACCAAATGATAGTACTGAAAAACATATGAAGCAAAATATGACAGAAACAAAAGGGGAAATAAGCAATTCCACAATTATATTTAGAGACTTAAAAACACTTATCTCCACAACTGATGGGACAAAGATGGAGAATAAGCCAGCAATACCAGCAACAAATAGGATCTAGTCACATTTACAGAACACTCCTATCAACAGCTTTTTCTTTGCAATAAACAAATCCATGGCCCATATATGCTGGGCCATAAAACCTCAACGAATGTTAAGGAATTAAAATAATATAGAGTGTGTTCTCTGATCATAGTGGAATCAAACTGGAAATAAATAACACAAAGATAACAGGAAAATCTCCAATTGCTTGGGACTAAACAATGCACCCTAGATAAACAAGGTGTCAAAAGTGAATTCTAAAGACATTTTTTTTTTCAAAAATACATGGAACTGAATAAAAAAGGAAACAAACAAGCAAACAAAAAAGAAAACAACTATATCAAAAACTGTTGGAGCTAAAGTAATTCCCAGAGGGAAATGTAGAACATTACAGGTCTATAGTAGAAAAGAGGAAAATCTCAAAAAAATTCAAACCACTTAATGAACTAGAAAAAAGAATAATTTAAAGTACAAAGCAATCAGAGGAAGGAAATAATAACAATAAGGGCAAAGAACGTTGGATGGAATTGAAAAGAAAAAGGCAATAAAGAAAATCAACACCAAAACAAAGGATACCACTGCAAACCCCCTACACAAACAGGACCAAAGCATGATAAAGTAATACTACAAGCAACTACTCACATTTGGCAACTTAGAAGTTATGGACAATTCCTGGAAAAGTACAAAAGGCCACAATGTGTGAAATATGAAACAGATCATTTAAATAGCACCATGACTATTCAAGAAATTGAAATTTTAATTTAAAGATGCTCAAAAAGCAATCTCCAGGCCCAGATGCTTTCACTCACAAATTCCACCAAATACTTAAAGAAAAAGTAACATCAATTCTGCACAATCTCTTCCAAAAATTAGAGGGAACATTTTCCTATAAGGATTTTATGAAGTCCTTATCATTTTTCAAAACCAGAGAGAGACAATACATAAAGAGTAAAATACAGACCATATCCCACATGACTCTGGATGCAAAAACTCTTAAAATATTAGTAAATGTAATTCAGCAATAAATAAAAAGTATGAATTATGACCAAGTGGTGTTATTTCCAGGAATACACAGCTAGCTCAAAATTGGAAAGTTAATTAATGTAATCCATTATATCCATAAGCTAAAAATGAAAACATAATATCAACGGAGGCAGACAAAACATTTACAAAAATGAAAAAAACTATTCATGATAAGAGAAACTTACTGAAAAATAGGGATATAGAGAGAGGTCCACAAGTTGATAAAGAACATCTTCAAAAACCATAAAATAATCACACTTACTTGTGAAAGAAATTTTTCCACCAAAGGTCACAAGGCAAGAGTGCCCACCGTCATCAACGTTCTTCAAGATGTTCTTCATGTTCTAGTCAATACAATAGGGCAAGAAAAGGAAATCAAATGCACACAAATTAGACAAGTTGAAATAAACCCCTCTTTTTGCAGATGATATATCATCCATGTAGAAAATTCTGCATAATGAACTTTCAGAATAAATAAGTTAATTCAGCAAAGTCACAGTATACAAGATTAACAGACAAAAAGTGACTGGTCTTCTGTATCTTTGAAACAAATACTTGCAAACTGAAATAAAAAACAATACCATTTTCGCTAAGTGCAAGGAAGAGAAAAAAGAGCACACTGAGGCATCGTCAGAATAGAAAGTCAATTGTCCACACACCAAATGTTCCAGAGGGCTGCTTCCCGGAGACTTCACCATAAGCCCCATTGCAAGACGTTGTGGACCCACAGAGAGTGCCTGCACCTGACCATGAGGAGCTCCAGCAAGTGCAAGCAGCCGATCCTGCACCTGATCCCGAGATCCCAGTGGTTGGTGTCTGGAGGAGGTCTCACCTGGACAGTCAGGTGGAAACCCTGCATGGAGGAGCTATTGGACCAAAGTGGAGCTGAGTACTCGGGGCCATGCTACTATCAGAGCCCCCTCCCCAGGCAACCGAAGGAGTATAGTAAGAAAAAAGGTGAGTATTTTTGTGTAAATTCAACAAAACGTGAACATGGGACTTGCATTTTGGAAATTCTAAAATAAAAATGAAATAAGATCTAATAAATGAAATACGATCTGAATAAATAAATTGAAGCATTATACATGGATTGAAAGGCTCATCATAGTAAGAATAATCAATTCTCAGTTTATCTATATTTTAATGAAATTCTCAAAATTCCATCAAATTCTTTTATGGATACAGACAAGATGATTCTAAAACCCCATCCAGACTCTAATGCTGAGGTCTCACTAGGTGTTCCCGCATATTCTAAGAGCAAACAGAACTACATCTTGTTTTGGCATCAGAGCCTGTGGTTCTACACACAACCTCTCGCCTTTCATTTCTTCATTGTAAATCAAACACGATCCCACTGCCTCTTACAAACCAAGGAGGAGGAAGCTCTAGGAAGACTCCCCGAGACCCTCCTCAACTGACTTGAAGTTTACAATAGTAAACTTGTACGTTTACTATACTCTTTAAAGAAATTGTTTTTCTCATATAGAGCTTCTCCCGTGTTTACATTTGGGTTTTAAAACCAGCTCCTGGTTTTCTCTTCTGCAAGTTCTATTATTTATGTGGTCTAGCACCTCATGTTGGGAATTTCTTGGGACTTTTAGTCAAAATTATCATGAAACTTCCCATTTTAGAATTGTATTTTAGAGAAAATAAAATACGTAATAATTCAAATATGAAGAAGACATACAAAAAAAAAATGTTTTCTTCACATCCCATACAACCTCCCCATATATAACCACTCTTCACAATGTCTTATGTTATATATACATGGGTACCAACATCTGAGTACTGTATAAATAACAATATGTGTTATGTGCCACAGATTATTTTGCATCATGCTTTCTTCACTCAAGGAGATATTTACCAATTTTTTAATATCAGCACCAGAGATTTATGTCTAATTTTAAGGTCCTTGTGGTATTTCCTGGTATGAATATAGCCAGTCCTCTATTGCAGGGTATTTAATATTTTTGTCTTTTGATATTACAAATACTGCAGCAATAAAGAACTTTTTATGTGTTTTCAAGGACATATATACAGGCTTATTTCATATGATAAAAAAACTAAAATTAAAATTGTTAATTCAAAGGATATTGAGATTGTATCTTTTGATAAATATATTGCCACATTGCTCTCAAATTTGTCAGGCTGATTTATATTTACAGCAATGTCACCTGTTTTCCTACACCCCTGTAATGCTGTCTGATCAACCACTGGACTTTAACAATGTAAAAGAAGAAAAGCAATACCTCCTCCTCATTTTAATACAAATCATGTCCTTTCTATCACTTCTATTTAGCTGTTAGTTCTTTTTTTCTCTTTTATGATTTGCTCAAAGTTTGGCTATATGATGCCTACCACTTAGACTGAAACTTTTCCTCTAATTTGTATTTTATATTACCTTTTCAGGGTTTTTTTTTTTTTGCTTTGCAGTAATGTTTTGTGACTTATTTTTTTTTAGATTTTATTTATTTATTTGACAGAGATCACAAGTAGGCAGAGAGGCAGGCAGAGAGAGAGAGGAGGAAGCAGGCTCCCCCACTGAGCGGAGAGCCCCAATGTAGGGCTGAATCCCAAGACTCTGGGATCATGACCTGAGCCAAAAAAACAGAGGCTTTAACCCCCACTGAGCCACCCAGGCGCCCCGTGACCTATTTTTAATAACTTTTTTTGTTCTTTACAGATTCCAGGAAATTCATTTGTTTATAAACGTTATTATTACCACATATGGTGTTAATGTTCACACATATTTAATTTTATAAATCAATATATTTTATCTTAAGTAGTATTGAAACTGCACCAGAAGGCACTCCTACTCCATTCATTTCATTTATGTCCAAAAAATACCTAAGAGAAAACAACTTTGAAACAACCTGCATTTATAGATAAAATAAAGATCATTCTCTAAGTTCTAGATTTCTGACTCAATTCTCTGTAGATTTTAGGCTGTTAGAAAACCATAATATGTGAGACACCTGGGTGGCTCAGTTAAGCATCTGCCTTTGCCTCAGGTCATGATCCTGGGAGCCCGGAATGGAGTCCTGCATTGGGTTTCTTGCACTGGGAAGCCTGCTTTTCCCTCTGCTTGTTTCTCCCCTGCATGTGTCTCTCTCTCTCTCTGACAAATAAATAAATAAAAATCTTTTTTTAAAAAAGGAAAAGCATAATATGTAATAATAATTGTATTCTCTATCTCTCTAATATTTTGTATATTGAAATTACTTTAAACATGTATTACCTAAATTACTCCTGATAATAAGTATATAACAAGTGAGTCTAATATAATTTTTTCATTTCCTTACCTCCTTCCTTCCTTCCTTTTTTTCCTTCCTTCCAGAAAAAGAGTGCACAAAATTGGGGAGTGGGGAGGCAGAGGCAGAGGGACAGAGAGAATCCCAAGCAGACTCCTACCTCAGTACAGAGTCCAATGTGGGGCTGATCTCATGACCCTGAGATCACGACCTGAGCCACCCAGGTACCCAACTGTCTTTATTTTTTAATTATTTTTTTTTCTTTTGAGATAATTATAGATTCACAGGTAATTGAAAGAAATAATACAGAGGGATAGCATGTACCCTATCCAGTTACCCAATGGTAACATCTTATAAAATTATAGTATAATACCACAGCCAGGTACTATTCTTATTTCACAATGGAAATATACTTAAAAAATTTCTTGCATTGGTAATCAGTAATCCCCAAATAGGCAGAGAAACCAATTAGATGAATGCCAGAAAAGTCTATTTGCAAAAGGGAGGGAAAAAAAACAAGGCAGAAATCAAGAAATGTGTATAAAAGGAAATGTCTGTATGAGGAAATCTATCACATACTACTCAAAGACACAAAGGAGAATTGAACAAATGAAAAAACATGCTATTTTCTCATATCAAAGACTCAACATCATAATGACAACTATTTGTAAACTTAATACCAACAAATATACTATTGGGTTTTTAAAATTTTCTTCCTAGGACTAGTTAGGTTGTAAGTTTATATGAAAAACTAGTAGTAAGAACCATCAAGAAATTTTTAAATGAGAACAGATTAGTTCTACCTCTAGCCAAAGGAATATTGTGTTTTAGAACATGGATAGGTAGCATGAAGCACAATAAAAATATCTAATAACAGACACCAGAAAATTAAAACAAGATTATAATATGGTCAAGGTGGCATTTCAAAACTAGTAAGGGAAAGGTAGACTTTTATATAAAAAATAATGTAAGAACTTCATTTCTTCAGAAAAACAGTTAAAATTCGGTCCATTCCTCACATCAAAAATAAGCATAAATTCAAAATAGATTTCTTTTTAAAGATTGTATTTATTTATTTGACAGAAAGAGATCACAAGCAGGCAGAATAGCAGGCAGAGAAAGAGGGAGAAGTAGGCTCCAGCTGAGCAGAGAACCCAATGCGAGGCTTGATCCCAGCTGGGTTCATGACCTGAGCCAAAGGCCGAGGCTTTAACCCACTGAGCCACCGAGGTGCCCCCAAAATAGATTTTTAACTCAAAAGAAAAAAAAAAAAGTAAAACTAGAGAAGTATTAGAAATAGGTAAATTCCTTTTAACCAAGAGTTAGAGAAAACTCTTCTTAACTATGACTCACAATTCAGAAGAAATAAAAAATATTTGGAAGTAAGGTCCAGAGAAATAAAAAAAAAAAAAAAGAAAGAAAAGAAACCTTTGGGTAGGCAAAGCAAATGACAAAATGAGAAAAATATTTGTAACTTTTCTCAGAGACATAAAATTGGTATTCCTAATACATAGAGAGGTGATAGAAATTAAGTCAAATACCAACAGTTTGGTAAGAATATGGGTAAAATACATGAATATATAAATTACAGAACAATAAATGCAAACAGATTTTAAAGTCATATTTTTAAAATGTCCAATCTTGTGCATAATAAGCAAATAAATAATAATACGGAAAAAAAGGAAAAACTTTGTTTTTTTAAGATTTTATTTATTTATTTGACAGAGATCACAAGCAGGCAGAGAGGCAGGCAGAGAGAGGAGGAAGCAGGCCCCCTGCTGAGCAGAGACTGGATCCCAGGACCCTGAGATCATGACCTGAGCCAAAGGCAGAGGCTTTAACCCACTGAGCCACCCAGGCGCCCCCAAAACTTGTTTTATTAAAAGTTCAAAACATATTTTTTAGCAAAGCTGTAAGGAAACTAGATTGATCATTATTTTTCTAACGGGGATTCAAAATGTTATGACTCATAAGCAGGAGACCATACAATCTATAAAAACAAAAATGTATTTGCTCTCTAACTCAGGAATTTTCAGGAATATTTATCAACTTGTGAAGTTACAAAGTGGCCCTTGAACAAAAATATTTATTGCAGCATTATTTTACATAATTAAATGTTGGAAGCAACTAAACTGCACTCAACAGATAACCGAGGAATGAAACACAATATCCACAATCAAGTACTCTGCAGTTGAAATTTTAAATTCAAATAGAAATAAGAACATTAATTCCATTAAAAAATACACAACTTTAACTTTATTCAATACAAAGTGATAGAAGTATTCTTATTTAATTCCATGCTACATTTCCAAAATGTCCTTTTGTTAATAAAAGGACATCTTTGATAAACATATTTTTCAAAAATGTATCATACATCTCTATTTTGAATTCTTAGGAAAACTACTAAGAGTAAAATAATTGGATGAAAGGATAAGAAACACCTTATAGTTTTTTGATGTATATATCTAAATTTCCTCAAGAAAAGTTGTACCTTTTCGTGCTTTCACCAAACAATATATAGAAAATGCCAATTTGATAGCTCTTTTGCACATACTGTACAATCATTGAGTTTGAATATTTACTAACATGTTGGGTAAAAAACTGGTATTTCACAGATCTCATCTGAATTTCTTTGGTGCTTAGGAAAATGGAATAATTTTTCAAAAATTTCTTTGACATTAATTATTTATTTTTGTATTTCCTATCCGTGACCTTGGCCTGCCTCCCACCCACGTATTCAATTATTTTTATTTCAATTTATATAAAGATTTAATACTGAAAATATTTATCTGTCAAACATATTGTAAATTCATCCCAGTATGTCACTTTTATTTTTCATCTGCTCCTTTTTAAAATTATATTTTGTAAGGCACCTGGATGGCTCAGTCAGTTAAGTGTACAATTCTCGATCTCAGCTCAGGTCTTGATATTAGGGTCATGAGTCAAAATAAATAAATAAATAAATATAATAACGATTATATTTTGTGATTAATGCAAGTCAATTATATAATGTGAAAATTTCAAAGACCTGTACTTATAGTAGACAAATATAATGTATAAATAGATAAAGCACACAAATTATAAAGCATAAAGGAATGTTCCTTATAAAAAAGAACTTGAAATTCAGATGATTGACTTACTTCTGGACTGGATTTATGGATGGAAAATATCTCCTTTCTTTGGAATTTAAAATCAGTTTGGATACATTGACCATTGGAACTTATGAACATCAACTTGGAACTCCATGAACCAATATCCTTATAGAACGTGTAGTTTTTAAGTTTCCTGTGCATAAAAGCATAATTGAGGTTTACTTTCCAGAATCCACCTGATTTTTGTCTACATTTTTAGTTTCATGTATCTAAGAAAATATTGACTAATAGAATAAATCTTCAAAGTGTAGACATTCTAATTAGTAAAGTTTTGCCTTATTTTGGCTTTCCCAGATATTGCCTCCTTTTAAAAAACCCAAATATACCTTCAAATGGACCATCTTTAAATTCCTACAATTATGCTACATATGCTGAAAATTTAAAAAGAAGCATTTAGCGTTAATTTGAGTTAGATTAATTCCTGGAGTTACATTAAACATGGTTGCTTACAAATCTGACATGTTTTCATTAGATGGAAACTGTCTTCCTTTTGACATTACAGTGTTTAAGCCAGATTTATTAATTATACTTGAATTTGTAGAAGATTCGAATCAATCACTGTTCTAGCACAGGTCAGTTATTATACAGCAAGTGAAATGAAGTGTCAAACTCAAAACCCTAGAGAATTTCAGGTCCCAGAAGACAGAGAACACTCGAGATACTAAAACTTGTCTAGAGTTTATCATTAAATTAGCAATGCTACAACAGTTCTTACAGAAGTTATATTAGGATCTGTAGCTACCTTCAATATATAGATATTAAAGAAATACAGAATTTTTCACACCATCTAATCAGTTATGACCCTTTAACTTTAATGCACCAGATCAGAAACTTAATTTTTCATTCTATATCCCTTTCTTGTTTTTTAATTCTAAAGTTTTATAATTTTTATTTCCAAGGTAAAGTTTTAGGTCTTCGTAAGTCCTAAGCCACATCTAATGTATAAAGGTTTTGATTACCAGGGCACCTGGGTGGCTCAGTTGGTTAAGCACCTGCCTTCAACTCCAGTCCTGATTTCAGGGTCCTGAGATGGAACCCCATGTCGAGCTTCTCTCTCTTCCTCTCCCTCTGCCCCTAACCTTATTTGTGCGCGCGCGCTCTCTCTCTCTCTCTCTCAAATAAATAAATAAAATCCTAAGGGGGAAAAAAAAAGATTTGGGGGCATCTGGGGTGGCTTAGTTATTAAGCATCTGCCTTCAGCTCAGGTCATGATCCCAGGGTCCTGGGGGGCTCCTTGTTTGGTGGGAAGCCTGCTTCCCCCTCTCCCACTCCTACTTGTGTTCCCTTTCTCACTGTCACTCTCTATCTCTTTGTCAAATAAATAAATAAAATCTTAAAAAGAAAAAATTCTGATTATGTAATTTTGGATGTCTGTCTCACTTTCTTTTTCGCTTGACTTTGTACAGATTTAACATTTGTTCCCGCTGCCAACTCAGATCCTTCTGATGTTTTTCAGGCTCGACGATTTGGGGATTTTTAACATGTTTTGTATTCAATTTTTATTATTAAAATTAGAGAGTAGAATTCAGGATATCTAGCAAAGAAATAAATTTTATTTTCCACATTGCATTTCTAGGCACAGCCATTTCAATGGGAATTTGAAAGACGGATTAGGGAATTGTAGCTGTGTTAATTGATCTGATTCTCCAATTAGCAGGCTAGACATCTGGCCATTGACTTTTTTCCTTCCAAGAATTTTGGCTGTTGGGTAACAGAAAGGAACGCACTCACTGTGGGAATAGTGAACATTACATTCTGAGAGCGACTGCATCAGCAGTGCTGTGTCTCAGAATAAATCTGGCCCCTTCACGTTGCCTGTGTTGCTTTGTGGATGCCTCTCAGGCCTGGTTTGCTAGCCAGAGTATTCAAGTCAATGGGAGTCCTTGGGTAACTAGAGGCAAGGCTGTCACTTGCATTGTACATTTGTTTATAATATTTATGCTTAAAGGTGATATTCCTATTCAAAAATGAGACTCATTCAACTGTTTTTTTGCAATTATTTCATTCTTTTCTGTTTTAATTTTAAATGTAGCTAAAATATATTTCGTATAGAAGAAACATTTTATCATTTTTTAAATTTTGCTATGAGATCTTGGAGATTTTTTTTTAAACTTTTTATTTAAATCCTCGTTAAGTTAAAATATAGTATTATTAGTTTCAGGTGTACAATATGGTGATTCAACACTTCCATACAACACCTGGTGCTCATCACAAGTGTCCTTAAACCTCACTGCCTGTATTACCCATCCCTCCAACCCCTCCCTGCTGGTAACCATCAGTTCCTTCTCTACAGTTAGGACTCTGGTTCTTGGGTTGCCTCTCTTTTATCCTCTTTGCTCATTTGCTTTGTTTCTTAAACTCCACATTGAGTGAAATCACATGGTATTTGTGTTTTTCTCTGACCAACCTATTCCGCTTAGCATAATACTCTAATTCCATCCACATCATTGCAAATGGCAGATTTTATCACTTTGGAAAAACAATCATTGCTGGGGCGCATGGGTGTCTCAGTGGGTTAAGCCTCTGCTTTGGCTCAGGTCGTGATCGCAGAGTCTTGAGATAGAGCCCCCATCCGGCTTTCTGCTCAGCGGGGAGCCTGCTTCCTCCTCTCTCTGCCTACTTGTGATCTCTCTCTCTGTCAAATAAATAAAATCTTTAAAAAAAAAAATCATTGCTGCTCCATGTACAGAACAATGTACTCTTTCTTTAAAGGATATTAATATGAATTGAACTGAAATTTCTCTTTTACATTATTAATATTTTAGCTAAACTTATGTCAATATGTCTAAATCCCTTTGTATTTTATTGTTATAAATTTCAGAATCTGTAAAAGACTGTTAATGAGGGGCTTTTTTTTTGTGCAGTTTAAATAGAGATGCCTTTAGTTAAAAAAAATAAGTAATATCTTTATTATTATCCTGTACATATATTACTTTTCATGTAACAATTTTTTATTTTTTAGCTTACCATGAGCTTTTTTTTCCTATTCTGATATTTTTAGATTTTGGAAATGGTTTTTGTAATATTTATAAAGATGAGATGAAATTTATAACTTTTCTTCATATTGGCCCATTCTTGCATTCTATTCCACCATAGTAGGTTAGTTCTAAACTTCTGTGAATTGGGGGTGATTATTTTTTAATACAAAGTAATAAGATCGATCAATATTTATGCTTCCCGTATTTTCTTTTCCAGAGTTTTGTTCAGAGTTATGCAGGTGTTATGGAAAGAACTAAAAGTGTTCATACTTTTTCTGTTTTAGCAGAGAATTTGCAACAAGGGAAAGTGGTGCCTTTAAAGTTATAAATAAAAATTCACCTCTTGGGCTTTTGGGCAAAGAATCTTTGCTTGAGCAATAAAGAGTCAGTAGTATGAAACTGAAAGGGCATACAACGATGCCCTCAAATCACATTCTCGAACCAAGCTTCCACCCAGTCCAGATCCACACATCTCAGTCCTCTGAAAGAAAAGGAACAGCAAGGCAGGACAGTGGTTAAGGACAGTCTTTGGAATCAGATACATTTAGGTTTGAATGCCAGCTTTGATCTTAAAAACGTGATTTATCTTCCTAAGCTTCAGTTCTCTATATGTAAAATAGAATAAAAAATACCTTGCAGTATACATTTCTATTCAATTTATATTCAAATAGACCTTACATTGGGGATTAGTGAAGGCTTTGAAGAGAAAGCATTTTGCTCTTTTGCTGTTTTTTTTTACTTTTTCAAGAATTTATTTATTTATTTGAGAGAGAGCATGGTCAGAGGGAGAAGCAGACTCCCTGCTGAGCTGGGAGCCCAGTGTGGGATGGATCCTGGGACTCCAGGATCATGACCTAAGTCCATGGCTTTCACCCAACCGAGTCACCCAGCTGCCCCTTGTTTGCTATGTTTTTTAAGAAATCCAAGAATACCATGTCTCCCCCTAAGAGTCGATTAAAAATTAGTTACCCATCAGGTAATTTTTTTTAAAGATTTTATTTATTTATTTGACAGACAGAGATCACAAGTAGGCAGAGAGGCAGGCAGAGAGAGAGAGAGAGGAAGAAGCAGGCTCCTTGCTGAGCTGAGAGCCTGATGCGGGGCTCGATCCCAGGACCCTGGAATCACGACCCGAGCCAAAGGCAGAGCCTTTAACCCACTGAGCCACCCAGGTGCCCTGTAATTCTTAAAAGAACTGTATTTTGCTACACTGTCAACAAATATATTTTAAATGCTTGGTCCATACACTTACAAAGATCCTAAATATTTTTTGACCAAAGACTATCATTTTTAGGCTGATTGAAGATCTCTATATTAATGCAAGCTGCTGTTGTCACCAAAGAAAAAATGGTCATTAATATTTTTTTTAATTTCTATCAACAAAATGGATATATATCCTTTGAAATGGAAAGATACAATCCAAGTTCAGATTGGAATACCAACATAAGGTTTCTCCTTTGAAAAACTGCAATATAAATCCCACAAAAAGGGGGCGCCTGGGTGGCTCAGTAGGTTAGGGCCTCTGCCTTCCGCTCAGGTCATGATCCCAGGGTCCTCTGCTTGGCAGGGAGCCTGCTTCCTCCCCCCTCTCTCTCTGCCTGCCTCTCTGCCTACTTGTGATCTCTGTCTGTCAAATAAATAAATGAAATCTTTAAAAAAAAAAAAATTCCCACAAAAAGGAAGCTAAAGGAAACCAACAATGGTGCTGATATTGTTATTTAAATGCTGTATGTTGATGATGATGGCCATGTAAATATTTGAGTGAAGACAACAGTAATTAGATAGTTCCTATCTTGTCTTCAATATCTGAAATTTGTGCAAAGAATGCCTACAAATGAGGAAGAAAATTAAAAAATGGTCAAAATGATGGTGTATATGATTCAACAGTCCATGTGTTAAGTAGCAGATTGCAGTGGAATGTAGTGTTGCAATTCCACTTCTAGTTTGTAGTTTTGCAATCCAGGAAAACTCTTGCAACAGTGCAAAATGGAACATGAACAAGAATACCTATCCTATTATTGTTTTGATAATAAAGAGAGATAAAAGCAACCTAATTGCAGCAGATGCTGTTGATACCCTGACCATCTCCCCTTTATAAGGCTTTTTGTGTACCCTGTCTCACAACTGCCATGGGTATTGGTCACTAAACACTTCACAGCTGCACCTTTCTCCAGAGACTCAACCTTGGTTGGCAGAAGCTTGGTGGATAACTCAGGAGATGCCTACAAGTTTTGCAAACCCACCTTTGCACTCATTTCCTCTATCTAGTTCTGTCTCAAAAGTCATCTATTAGCCTAAAGATGACTATTTGATGTGGAAATAAATAACCCAGATTCTTGTTTCTCTGGGTGGGGCAACCTCTATAGTGTAATTCACACTTAAGAGCCCCTTGGATCAGGCTGAGGCTAGATGAGTCCGGTTTCTTTACCTGCTTTCTTCACTCCCTTACAAGTTTCTCCTTCGAGCAGCCCCTCAATAAATGATTTACACAAAAAAGTTTTATCCCAAACTCTGCTTCTTGGAAGCCTGAAATAAGAAATTATTGTCTCTATTAGAAGAAGAATTCTTAACTGAATTATGACATATGCAATGATGGATTACTCCGCAGTGGTAAAAAGAAATGAATCTACCTACATAGAGCAATACGAATAATTTGCAAAAAACATAATTTTAGGTCAAAAAACAAAGAAAAAAAAAAAACCTTACAGCCAATACCATCAGTGTAAAATAATCATGAAAAGAACACTCTCAATTTCTAATTAACTGTTCATTTAGAGTCAGGAAAAATGGGGTGTAAAAACCTGAATTGAGTATGGTAGAGGAGAGATATAAAATAAAGCAATAAAAAAAAAATGTGCATGGATCAGTGCTGAAAATGAATTTGAACTGAGGATTTTTTTCTACATGAATTTCATGACTGTCAAAAAACAACAAGAAAAACAAAATAACAACATGGTGGTTGCTCAATGAAAATTTTTTACTTCCTAACCTATAGCTCATTCCTTCTCCCTTTCCTGATTAATCGACAAAAGTATATCTAAAAACACTGTTTAATGTGATGCAGGGCTTTCCATCCTAGTCCAACTTATTTTGTGATTACACACATAAGAAAGACATTCAATTAGTAATGATTTTCTGAATTATATTTCCTTTCTATTTTTTCTACCCTCTCACTGCTTTAGTAATCCCTCCTTTAGTAACTTTCTAGATTACTACAGATATATTATTAACTGGTGTTCTTTTTTTAATTTATATTTTTATGTGATTGTTTACTACTTCTTTTTTTAAATTTAAGTTCAATTAGCCAACATATAGTACATCATTAGTTTCAGATGCAGAATTCAGTTATTCCTCAGTTGCATATAACAACCTTAACTGGTCTGCTTGATACACTATTGGGTAAGTGGCATAAAGATGATTTTGAATGCTACAGTTGCTATTTTTGCATGTGGACACAAAAGCTCTTTATGTACCTTCTAGAGCACTATTCACTGACATATTGTCTCTAGACAACATTTTGCTATTTGGCAGCTACTGAAGAATTTGACCAATATGTCTGCAATAAAATTTTCAGAATAATAGTATATTTAAATATTTATATTTTGAAAGTTTTTGGTAAAAACTTTGGATGCAGAAAAAACTTTAATACTTTTATAAATAATGTTCCAGAAATTCTAGCAAAGAGACCAAGTTGCTTATAAGGAAAGATTTGAAAGTGCTTTATAACTCTTTAGGTTAGATTCAGAAAATTAATATTCTCCATCAACGAAATGGTAAAAGAAGTGGTAGCAATTGATACTGTAAGCAAGAGATGAGACAATGTGAAAGAATAATCATCACTGTCTAATATTGTTAGGTTTTGATCGTGTGCATGCATACTTTCCTTTTCTTAAAAAGGAAAACACCTTCCTTTGGAATGTATTATTCAACAAATTATGGCAACACTCAATACTAATACAGTTTTTGAGATGTGATGGGGGAAATAAAACTGATTTCCTTGTACATAAATAAACAAATAAAAAGAATATAATTGTTGACTATTATAATTCGAGAAGAAACTTTTCTGTATCATCTTAATCACTATCATGATCAAAATAGCTGATAAATCACAGGGATTAAAGTATTGGATTCAAATGTATTGTATTTGGATTCATCTATTGGATTTAAATTGCTGACCTGTGTAAACTGAATATTATCATCATATTGTTGATGTCTTTAAAAAAGTCTAACACTTGAAGAAATACGTTGAGCTTTCAGTAATTCTCAACAGATATAGATTCCACTGAGTACTTTTAATGTTGATATTTTTTTTTAATGGAAGCCAATCTACATACTTTCTATAAATTAGTCTTTCAAATGTCATTCTTGGGTCTTGAGAGAAGAATCTCAGTATTATTCACTCTGTGGTGGAATTATAATTATAGATCAGGTCAGTAATTAAAGATCAAGTGCTGTATATGGAATAGACTCAGGTCACTTCTGGATCTGACATATCTGACTGAAACTATCTGTGAGTTGTCATTAATAAATTTACATTAGAATTTGACAAAGAAACTATGGATATGCAATTGGAAATGATTGGTTTCAGAGATTTTTTTTTTTTCTTTTTAATTGGAAACCACGACAATTGTCTTCTGGGTTGTCCTTGAACTACTAAAATTTTAAGCAAAGATGTGTATCAACATAAGTGCAATTTACCAGGTAGATAGCCTATAGATTTTCATCAGACTCTTCAAGGTCTTGATACAAACAACAACAACAACAAAATCTAACATATTTATTACATAACACCTACACATTCTGTCTCCCTCCCTCCCTCTCTCTCTTTTTAATCTGTCTCTCTCTCAATCTGTTTTTCTTTCTTCTGAAGTTAGAAGTCCAGAAACGAAAAGTGGGAGATGCCCTAAATGGACTTGTCCTTGTTACATGGGTAAACAGGGCTGGGACTAAGTCCAACTCTGTTTTCTAGTCCAACTCTCATTTCCATTAAATCCATGGTCTTTCATTTCTTGTCAGTATTTGAAAGCATCAGTCTTGCATTATGGTAAGTACTCTACTTAGGGCATTATCAGATATACCAAATAATGATAGGAAGTTATACTCTCTTTAGTATTTAGATATGCATTGTAGCATTTTGCTTACTTAGGATCTGAAAAAAATAAGTTTCTTCCTTTCAACTCTTAACTCCTCAAAAAAACTGTTAGGGATAAAATAAAACTGTCCTTTCTGCATTTTGATTAGTTGCCTGGTAGGTTTTGGTAACTGAAACTAATTGAAACATTAACCTACATTTACCAAAAAGTAAGTCTGTTTTAATGAGAGTCACATTAGAATTTGATGGATGGTTATTAGATGTCAACCTTATACTTCTTAGTCTTAAAAAGCTGTCTTAAAGTAAATAGCAGGCCGTTGTATCAGAATAATAGTTCAATATATTTTAAACATACCCAATAAAGCCTACACCCTGCTAAAGCTCAAACTTCGGAGAAAGCACTTTCTTGTGTCTTTAAAAACTCCCAACATATTACCATTTTTCACTGTATCGTATTCTTTCATCTTTTGTTTTTATTATATCAGCCCCATTACATTAAGACTTCAAAATGATTAACTCATTCAAATCATCGATCCATCTTTTAATAACGTTATACACAAATTAGTTTTCATCATTCTAATGCACTTGTCATTATTCTTTTTTCCTTAAAATTGAAGTTATTAAGCATACAGATAGGTGATATTTAGATCAAATAATCTTAATTCAGTTACATTATTCTTTCCAAAACTATGTAGCACTAATAAAAGAACACATATGGCTCAGTATAGAAGAAGAAATAAATTGTTGGGATGGAAGGGACCTGGGCAGGGGAGCATGTGTCTGAGCTTTTCTATAAACAATAATTTTAATATCTGGTATCTTCTTTAGATTCTTTTGCAAAGTTATTTTAAATGTGTAATATTTCCACAAAATTAAAATACAAAGGCACTATTAGCATATTATGCTGAATAGGAACTCCTTTATTTCATAACACAGATGGTGAACCAAACAGGAAGCCAAAGAACTAAAAAAATAGAAAAAACCCTTAGAACTTCCAGTATGACAAATAATACATATCATGGTACAATATATTAGCAATGTTTAAGTTACTTTAAATAAAACTCATAAAGAATTTTCTCAAGATATACTCTTTTAGAAAATTTCAAGTTACAATACATCATTGCTAACTTATTAGTTCCCAACACACACATGCATACACACACACACACAGAAGGTAAACATGTGTGGTGATAGATAAATTAGCTTGATTGGGGGCATCATTTCACAAAGTTTATGTATATCAAAACACCATGTTGTACCTCTTAAATATAGAGAGTGACTATTTGTTAATAAAGTTGAAAAAATAACCTTAAATGGATTGAATATTGAATAAATAAGAGTTTTCTCAACAGTTGGACATATTTGAATTTTCACAGTCTATAAGTTATATTTATAGCATCCACACATTTACATGTTACAAAAATTTCCTATAAACAATATGAGTAATTCTTATTATCCAGGCTTGAAAAACACTGATAGCCAAAGACAAGGACCTACCTCTTTCTACATACCAATAAAGAAAGATACAGAATACAGGAAAGATGTCTGGATCTTTAATGTGAAAAACCTGATACTGGAAGATGATCTCGATGCAGAATTGTTCAGTAGCTTCCCACCTGTATTAGACCTTGCATGAGTCTGAAGAGTGGAAGACTTCAGTTGGGTGAATAGTAGTGAATATATGGTCATCATAAATAATGCTTCAATGTATCTGTCACAAACATGTGATATGAAAGACACAGATAAAACTAGCATACCATGGTTTTTTGTTTAAGTTTGTAAGTAAAGGAAGTGCTAAATTTCAATTAGAGGTTAGGGAAAATAAGGCTATAATATTTTTCTCATCCAAGTTTAGTAATCTGTCAATTTATTTCCATAAAACCCAGCTTAAGTAGGGCACCTGGGTGGCACAGTCAGTTAAGAGTCAGACTCTGGGTTTCAGTTCAGTTCATGATCTCAGGATCTTGGGATTGAGCATGCCCCACCCCTGCCCCATGTTGGGCTCTGCACTCAGCACAGAGTCTGCTTGAGACTCTCTCTCCTCTGCCTTTTCCTCTCATACCATGCTCTCTTTAAAATTAATAAATAAATCGTAAAAAAAAAAAAAAAAGCTTCAGAATACCTGGTGGTTTCTCACAAAGTATCTTAAGCATTCTACTAATATGCATAATAATAAACATTGTGATATTTTCTAGTTTCTCTTTACTTACAAATTACTGACACAAAAGGGACTTAAAATGGATTAAAAAAAAAACCTTGCCAACAAAAGTTGGGGAAAATAATACTTTAAATCTACACAGCATCAATAAATAGTAGTTCACAAAATGATGACATAGTGAACTATAAGATTATACAAATCTGAATGGTTTCTTCTAGTAGTTGGGAATAGGTAATTGAGAAGGGAATTTCTTTTTTTTTTCCTTTTTTTTTTCCTTTTTTTTTTTTTTTTAAGATTTTATTTATTTGTTAGAGAGAGAGTGCAAGCACAGGCAGACAGAGTGGCAGGCTAGAGGCAGAGGGAGAAGCAGGCTCCCTGCCGAGCAAGGAGCCTGATGTGAGACTCAATCCCAGGACGCTGGGATCATGACCTGAGTCGAAGGCAGCCGCTTAACCAACTGATCCACCCAGGTGTTCCGAGAAGGGAATTTCTTAAGTAGAAATATTTTCACAAAAAATTGGCTAGTGAAAAAGTATAAAGGGCTCATCAAAATGATTTCCTTAAATTAACACTCAAGTCTTTTCACTATGTTCTATTTTGTCTTATATGAAAAAGATTTGTCAGAATACATTTGTAATATTAAATATTTTATATTGAAGTGGGAATGATAGAAAGTAAATAAAATATCAAAATAAGAGTAACCAAACATATATAAACAGCATATCAAGATAATTCTAAAAGGAATACACATATTCAGGAAGGATTTACTAAATGCAAAAGATACTTTTTATGTAATAACTACCCTGCTTAACCATAAAAGTCTTTTTCAATGCCATTATCATAACTGTAAAACAAAAACAAATTTTTTATAACTTATTCTGTTACATTTAAGTTTTTAGAGATGTTCTTAGTGTCTAATCTAGAGCTGGTATAGCTAAAGATATTCTAGATTCTACAATGATTTCCCTCTACTTCTGTAAGATTAAAAAAATGAAATACTAATGTTTAATAATGTGGATAAAATTAAGTCCAACAATTAGATTTATTAGTTGTTACATCACCCTATGTGATTGGATTTACCACTATGTTGATGCTAAGTATTGAGCTAAGTGAGAAGTGGCAGGCAGAGCAGAAGCTAAGCAAGTATCTAACCTGAAAAAGTATTTAATGCAAATTCCCAATACTTGTGCCCAAATTCTGAGAAAGCCAGGTGTATATTGTTTTCAGAGGAGAAAATGCCTACCCCTAATACTGCAGAAAGATCTTGTAAGCACTGAATACTTCATAATGCACTTAAGGATCCTAACTGAAACTATTCATTGTTATTTTACAACAAGGTAGGTAGAGTAGACATTTACTTTTATATATGAAGAAACCAAATCAAAAGTGAGACTTGTCCAAGATCAAACATTGGTTTACTTCTGGGGTCATGACTGAAATGAACTTTCTGGACTATCGGCCCCACCATGCTTTCTTTTTCATATTGTGTTCGATATCAATAGATATGATGACAATCACATAATTAACCTATCGTTTTACTGCAAATGAGTATATTAACATAAAAATTTGCTTACAGTATAAACATTTTTGCTCAAATGAAAGATACTGGCCTAAACTATGATGACTCTTACTTTTTGTAATGATTCCTTTACACCAGGCATGATTTAGCTTATTGCTTAGCATAATAAACAGACCATTAAATACTGTATATAATTGAGTTAAAAGCAAATTGCTCTTTATCTGGGTTTCATTGGGCTAACTTAATTGGCTTTATTAATAAAGACAATTTGTAATAATAATAAGGATAATGTGTGCAACCTAATTTCTTCACTATGAATATTTAACTGATACTTTAATTTAATATTTTGATTTAAGATAAAAATAATTCAGGGTAAACATATAATTATCTTATAAATAAGCAAATAATAAAAATTTTTAAAAAGATGATTTTAAGGGATCTCCTTTAAAAAAACATATGTATTGACTTGCCCTCTGACACAGTTTTGCATTAAAAAATAACTACAGAAAACAAATGAATTGAAAATGATAAGAGAAATAACCTTCAATTACCTAAACATTTATGGAAACAATAGGATAGATCAATGAAACAGAATAGAAAACCCAGATATGAACTCATGACTAGAAGGTCAACTAATCTTCCACAAAAGCAGGAAAGAATATCCATGGGAAAAAAAGACAGTCTCTTCAATAAATAGTGTTGTGAAAATTGGAAAAATATGCAGAAGAATGAAACTGAATCACTTTCTTACACCATACACAAGAATAAACTCAAAACAGATCAAAGACCTAAATATGAGACAGGAAACGATAAAAAATTCTAGAGAAAAACACAGGTAGCAAACATTGCTTTGGCCTTGGCTGCAGTAACTTCTTATTAGACATGTCACTGGAGGACAGGGGAAACAAAAAGTAAAAATGAACTATTGGGACCTCATCAAAATAAAAAGCTTCTGCACGGCAAAGGAAACAATCAACAAAACTAAATGGATGGGAAATGATATTTGCACATGACATATCTGATAAAGGGTTAGTATCCAAAATCTATAAAGACCTTATCAAACTCAACACCAAAAAAATCAAATAATACAGTTAAAATATAGGCAGAAGACATAAATAGCCATTTTTCCAAAGAGAATTTCCAGAAAACCAACAGACACATGAACAGATGTTCAGCATCACTCATCATCAGGGAAATAGGAATCAAAACCACAATGAGCTACCACCTCACACCAGTCAGAATGGCTAAAAATAACAAAACAGGAAGCAACAGATGTTGCAGGATGCAGAGAAAGAGGAACTCTCTTATACTGTTGGTGGGATTGCAAACTGGTGTAGCTACTCTAGAAAACAGCATGGAGGTTTCCTCAAAAAGTTAAAAATAGAACTACCCTATAACCCATCAATTATACTACTAGGTATTTACCCAAAGGATACAAAAAATATAGCTTTGAAATGGAGGGGAGTGGCACATGGACCCTGATGTTTATAGCAGCATTATCAACAATAGCCAAATTATGGAAAAAGCTCAAATTTTCATCAACTAATGAATGGATAAAGTACACACACACACACAATATGTACTTTAGTAGTAGTAGTAATACTTTATTAATATTTTATATATATGATGGAATATTACTCAGGCATCAAAAAGAATGAAATATTGCCATTTGTAACAATGTGGGTAGAACTAGAGTGTATTATGCTAAGTGAAATAAATCAGTCATAGAAAGACAAATACTATATGATTTCACTCATATGTAGAATTAAGAAATGAAGTATGAACATGGGGGGAAAAGAGAGGGAGGCAACCATAAAACAGACTCTGAACTACAGAGAACAAGCTGAGGGTTGATGGAAACGGGAACGTGGGTGGGGATGGGCTAAATGGGGTGATGGGTATTAAAAAAGAGGACACCTGTTTGTGAAGAGCACTGGGTGTTATATGTAAGTGATGAATTGCTAAATTCTACTGCTGAAACTAATATTACACACATGTTAGCTAACCGGAATTTAAATAAAACCAGAAACAAACAAAAAAAAGAACTTATTCTTGTGTTGTTGGTTGGCATGTTCTATAAACATCCATTAGATCTTGTCGGTTTGATGGTGTTAATGAGTTTTATATCTTAGACAGTTTTCTAATTATTTTATGACTTGTTGTGAAAGGGGTGTTGAAGACTCTAAATGTACTTGTGGATATGTTTATATTTTTTTTAATTCTATCATTTCTGCTTCACCTATTTGGGATCTCTTTTGTTTGGAGCTCACACATTTAGATTGCTATGTCCTCTTGGTGAGTTATTATGTCCCACTCTGGCTCTCATTCTTTTCTTTACTCTGAAGTCTACTTTGTCTGCTAATTACATAGTTACTTTGGCTCTACTGTATTGTTTCTCAGTATTGAGGTCCCCAGCCAGACCAAACCAGACTTAAATTTATTTTACATGCAATATCCATGGGTTTCGGTTGTACTCAGCAAGAGATATAAGGGAAATTTGAGGGAAAAAAAAATTATTTGGACATATTTCGGTCATTACACAATCATTTAATTCTTGACAATACTTTGTATTAATTGTAAAAGCTCTACAACCTACAAACATAGAAAAATAGAAACAAGATATGTCAAATTACACATACCTTAAAAGGATAAAGGTAAGTTTTAAGCTTATTAAGTGTTAAATTCATTGCTTCAAATTAGATTATAAGGCCTATAATTTAATTTTTTAAAAGTACTAACTGGAATTTTGACAAAAAATTTTGCAAAACTCAAGTATGAAATTAAAAAATGTGTACTGTATTTGAATATGCACAATTTAGGATACATTTCTTCCATTTGGATTTTAAATTTTTGTTGTGTCCTTATTAGTTGTGATAGCCACTAAAATCAGATGTAGAAAATAATTTTTTACCATAATTAAACTAAATTAATTCAAGAAAATTTTATTTCATTTTTGGCCCAATTGTTTTAATTCCTAACTTTATATGTGGTTTACAATGCTGATTTTATATAGTGGGTAGATACATATAGTTTATCTGTTGACACAGTGGTGGGTATTTATAATTGATATGCATGTTTGTGTGTGTGAGTATGCTCAAACAATTTAATGATAGTAATACATGAGTAAAAAACTTTTGAGACCACTCTATTGTAGATTCTACCCCTGCTAACTGTTGTCCCAAGATCCACAGATTCACAGCTCATGTACAGAAACCAGCAACACACAGCCTGATAAACATATACACTCTAGGTGGGATGCTTGGTATCAGTTTAAATCTGACTAGTAAAAAAAATATGTTCAACTTAATAGCCAATGCACCTTGAAATATCTTTGTGTGCTTGTTTTATGATCCCAGAGGTAAGATGTGTTAGAAATTATAATGCTGTATTATTTTTCAAATAGACACATAAAGCATTTGATCATGTGTCAAGACTTGGAAAGAAACTGGAAAAAAAAGAAATTTTATTATTTGACCAACAATTTCTGAATATGTTCCATCTTTTAATATCATTAAAGGGTAATGCACTCAAATCTAATTCTAATAAATGTTGCATCAACATTCTAGCCCTAATATGCAATTATTGCTAAATTTATAAAATGAGAGTTTCATAAATATAAAATTTCAACTGTGTTTTGAAGGTTTCAAGTCTGTTTGTTGCTTCATCCCAAAGTGTTTTAATGAATCACCATGGCAGCTAAATATTAGGCCAAAACCCGATTACCTTATAGCAATCACAAGGTATACACAGTTCACATATCTTCGATGCATTATCAGTAAAGGAGACTCTGCTACTAAACACTGATACATTATTTTTGACACCATGTATATTTATCACATCTAAATGCATGAAGAAAAAAACCATATATAAATATATATATATATATATATACACACACACACATATATTTCATATATACATATAAACTACATATTTTTGTGCTCTTTTTATAGGTCTGAAGAAATGAATATAGAATCAACTTCCATGATAAGGCATTTATGGAAAGAACATTTTGGGTCCATGGAATAATGTCTAATATTTTTATTTAGTAGTTTTCACTACTAGTTGCCTTTTCTTTGTGGCAATATAACAAATTTTCACTCCTATTAATACAGGATTATATATCCTTTCCTTTCCATAGAAATACAGAGCTGTGACAGGTTCTACATATATACATTACTTTCAGAAAAGGAGTCCCCACATAATCTAAGAGTTTGACCCAAATTGAAATATTTATTATTGCTTAAAAGTTTATTCTAAAAAAAAAAAAAAAGTTTATTCTGTAACTTAGGCTATAGTGATTCTCCTACAGGATAACATTTAATCATGTCTAACTATGTGCTTTATAAAATATGTACTTATAAATATCAGCTCAATGAAATGATGTGAATGGATTACTTAGTTCTTATTTCTTCTACCTACCTACCCTTTCCTTCTTTCTCTTGTATTATTTTCTTTTTTCTCTCTCTTTCTCTCTTTTCCTCTCTTTCTTACCCTCTTTCTTTCTTTCTGTTGTTTTTTTGACTCAATATACCATGTCTTAAGAAAAAGCAAATCTGAAAAGCCCAACTACATGTAGCAAATAAGTGTCAGTATCAGGAAAATTATCATTAAGATGGTTGAAGAAGCACAGTTGTCTCTAGAGCATTACTTTAAATCTTTTAATTGTCTAAGTTGTTATGAGTACATTTGAGGATATTCAATACTTTGTAGCCTTTTATGGTTTCACAGAATAATTGGTTGAATGTGTTACAGTCAACTTTATGTGCAGAGAAACCATACAGCCGAAACATTACATCCCTTTGTCACACACTGGATAAATAAATAGACTCACACTATATCAGGATAGCTTTGGTTTCCACTAAGGCAGCAAATGGTAAACTGAGGCTGCATTTCAATTAGATAAAAGTCTGCAGGTAGGTTATATTCTATTTGGGTTCTATTCATAAAAGGAGCAACCTAAGCCCAACTCTATGTTAGGAGTCCTACCAGAAGCTATTTTCTTAATTGCCCCTAAAGTGATGACCACTGAAGGAAATGGACAATGGAATTCAAAAATATGAGCAAAAATCCCTTTAAAAGAATTAAAATGACTAATCGCTGGAAGATGCCCACACATTAATTTTTTTTCATTTCATCTTATTTTATTTCTTTTCATTGTTCCAGCATTCATTGTTTATGCAGCACACCCAGTGCTCCATGCAATAGGTGTCCTCCATAATACCCACCCCACGTTAATTTTTTTAAAAGCACATGAGATTTTAATTTATTGCAGAGTTTGATAAAATGCCAATAATGCTACCGTGGTGAAAAGAAGAAAGTGGTTGTTTCCTTCTGCCCCTTCCACCTTCTCCCTAGTCCCTAGTTTCCAAACTGTGGATTCAATTTGAGGAAAGTATCTCATGAGTATCTCAGTGCTTCTATACTTTTTATAAACAGATGGGATATAAGCCAAGGTTTGCAAACTCGGGGCCTAAAAGTAGCCTTATGAGTTCCACTCAGTATTAGAAAATCAAAAAAGTCCACAGGTAATGTAGATTTTCAAATTCTCTCAGTAACAAAATTGACTGGAATACGTTGGCAACCTCCTTTTTTGTTTTGTTTTTTTTTTTTTAAAGATTTTATTTATTTATCGGGGGGCGGGGGAGAGCGAGCACAGGCAGACAGAATGGCAGGCAGAGGCAGAGGGAGAAGCAGTCTCCCCGCTGAGCAAGGAGCCCGATGTGGGACTCGATCCCAAGACGCTGGGATCATGACCTGAGCCGAAGGCAGCTGCTTAACCAACTGAACCACCCCCAGGCGTCCCAGCAACCTCCTTTTAATAAACCATTAACTCTATTGCTATGGTCACCCACATGTACTTCTCTTTCCCCACATTCTCTAACACCTGGCTATTTCTCATATTTGCATGGTCATTACTTGCCAGTATTATGGAAACATTTGAAAGTGGAAGTCTATACAAGCAAAGTGAGCCCATTAATCACCCAGAGTCTATGTAGAGAGGAAGGCACAGAATTTTCTATATTCATGACAGCCATTTTTAAGAATAAATATCATAGTGTTATACTGTTATGAGAAGGGCCTAACTCTAAAAATAGTTGTTAGTACTTGGCACTATGTTTTATTTTTATAAAATGGAGCAGTGACAATATTTAGTCTGAATGAAACTTTAAGTATATATTGCCTTGTGAAATCAACAATGGGTAGAAAAATATTTCTCAGGCTCAGCATTTGTCAAAAAGTAACTAATAATATATTTTTGTCTTATGCCAATAATCATACAATTTGTAGGTGTAAATAGAACATGTATTAATGTATAAAATTCAGGACATTTTAATGTCAAAAGCTATAGAAAGCTTCTAATGATTCTACCGCAGGTTTAAAACATTCTGAACTTTTTAAAGACCAAGAAAATGAATTCTTGTATAATTTTCAAATGAGCCATAAGACATCTGACTAGACATATTTTATATGAATGATCAATTTATGCTCCTAAATCTAAATATGACCAATATATTTTTTCATAATATTTTAGTTGAAATACGATTTATCTCCCTTTTTAATTCTAAAATTGTGTACCAGAGGTAGGTTTTTTTTTTTAAAAAACAACACAAATATTTCTGTATTTCTATTTCTATATATCTTTTCAGAACCAGAAGCCTCATTTTAATATCACCAATTAAATCAATTTAAAAAACTTCTACAAATGTTTGATATCATTATGGTAAAATGCTACCACAATAACCCAAAGATCCAGTTAGTTTGATTTAATTACCTGAAAACTGTGAACTCAGAAGAAGTTATAGATTTATAGCAGTGGCTACCAAACATTCAAGAGAGAAATTTTATTTGTGAATCAACCTGAATGTTGGTATATTTCATGATGTGCAGGTTATTAATCTGACTTATTTTGTCCTCCAGCCACAGAGATTATTATCTTTGGGGGAATTTACTACTTTTATGCTTCAAAAATATATTTAACTTTTAGATTGCATTATTACAATATAAGGGCTACTTATATCAATACTGTACTAAGCTAACTATCTTATATGTTTACAATTTAAGTGATTTAAAAATGTTGACTTTTGCTATGCCCATTCTTTAAAAGGAATGATTATTGGTGCTACAAATATATCTACTCCAACACTGTAATTAATATAGCTTTTAAAATACATGAACCTGGAACTCTAGATATCTATAAAACCTTTTGGCCAAAACACAGTAAGACTTATGATATGCATGTGTTATGTAACATTCTAGTTACCAAGTGAAAGTTTCTAGTCCATTTGAGCTCTTCATGTAACTTCCATAGTTAGTATGATATATCAACTAATTATGAATTATCATACGGCAAAATGTGGATATAATCTCAATGTCATCTTTTAAAAGTTCTGTTCTTTCAGACTCATATAATGTCTGTCTCAGCATCAATTTAACAATCATTTGGTCAACAGTTTCATTGAAGAGATCATGAAAAATAATATGCTTAAATTTCTAGCACAGTGACTGACATAGTTAAACATTGAAAAAAAACCACTGTTTCAATGTTACTTTTCTTTTCCTATATTATGCAAACAATCGTTTTCTTTCTTCACTCTGTCTACACAGATGCTATTATCCATCAATATTTAGAGCTAATCAGGCTTTCTTTAAATAAGTAATAAATTTTCATGATTAAAAACTTCATGAAACAGAATGAAATGTTTCTAGTTTATGTCATATAATTTTCATGTTTTTTTAAAGCTGGAAGAATGCAGTTTTAGCATCATGATTAAAAATAAGCACTCTAATGTCATACTGCTTGGATTTAAATGCCAGCTCCAATACAATTTAGTCATGACCTTGAGCTTCATGCCCTTTCAAAGTCTAAATTTCCCTCTATGTAAAATGGAGATAATAATGCTAACTGATTTATAGGGTTATTGTCAGGAATAAATGTGATAATTCACATAAAATTTATCAGCATAGTGCCTACAAAAATGTATCCAGTTAGAATAAAGACCAATTTCTATTATCATTACATTATGTGCCAGTCTTTGTACTATTATATTATCCAAATGAAGTCTCTGTCCTCAAAGAACTTGTCATTCTGCAAGGGGAACAGATGAAGCAACAATCAAATCAAATATATTTTTGTCTTCACAACGGTGGGGATAACTATAGGAACAATAGAAGAGACAAATAATTCTCATCTTGATGGTCAAGAAATTATATGTCTTAGGAAATATATGAAGGATGAAAAATAGTCATCCTGGTCAAATGGAAAAATCATGCGTTCTTCAGACCAGGATCATCTTTTCTGTTAATGAAGTATCCTACACCAAAAGTACCATTTACATGGGCATTTATGACCCACATCTTGATCTCTGTGCGTCTGATCCTGTGATCACACTTGGTAGCATATGACCCAAACTTTTATGAATTTCTTCCCCCAAATTTTGAGATTTGCCACCAAAAAGCAATGAAAAAAAGTATCTTTCCAGTGGTTGGAAGGGTATGGAAATATAATATAATATAGACAATATAATATGATATGATATGATATGATATTTAATATAACATGACTGGTGACCATATTTCCTGCCAGGTTAAGAAATCCAGTCAGCAGAGCAGAGACAGTGGTGGTTAAGAAAAAGAAGAAACAGCTGAATCCTGGTGGTATTTGATTCCTAGCTTCCAGGTATCCCTAAAACTTAAGTCTTTCATGCCTTTTTGGTGTCTTAGCTCCATAATTATTCCTTATATTCTTTTTTCTAAAAATTCCACCTTTTTCCCTCAGCCAAAAACATAAAACAAAAGTTATTTTATTTTATTAGCAACCCAAATTCAGAGTTTCCACCAAGAAAGATGTGCTAGGTGGGTTCACAAATGTCAGAGGAGGGTCATCTCTAATCCTAACTTACATTTGAGGCCTGATTCTAACAATCACCTAACACTACTTTTTGGGAAGAAGACACATGTCTCCATTACTAGCTAAAAGTTTTGACTTTGATTCCTCCCCTACCAAATAGTTCCCTTATTTGCATTACTCTAGTAAAATTAATTCCTTCTTTGCCAACTTCCTCTTGGTTACATCTAATCACAATTTCACTTTTCTCTTTCCCTCATTGCCCTATTTACAATTCCAGGATAGCTACACCAGGTTTTAACGTGAAGTCCTTCTGGATAATTGTCTCTGTGACACAGTGGACCTCACACAGATTCATAGCTTCCTGACCTGCAAGTGGCTGCATAATTTCCCAGCAGCCTTCCATGTTGTGATATTGTACTTTCAGTACGCCACAATCATCCCCACCACTCACAGCCATGCAGTGATTTCTCCTTATAGAGCTCAATATTCTGGGTAACAATGCCTTTGTCCATTCTGACATACATGAAAAAAAAGGCAAGGCAGGTAAATAAATCAGTAATTTGAGAAAATCATAATGAACCTGAATTGCAATCTGAATGATGACATTCCCAGTTCAAAGTCCTTCAGCAGATTTCTATTACTACTAAAACAAACCAAATCATCGCTTTGCCCTACAAGGGCCTCGCAAGATAATATATGGACCATGTCCTACTTCCAGCTTCATCTCCTGTCCATCCCATTAATGTTGGCCTTTATTTACTATCTAAAATTTATCATTTTTCCTAGTTTCTGGGCCTTTGCAGTTGCTGTTTCCACTGGTGAGACATTTCTTCTCCAGACATTCTTAGTAAACTTACCATTTAACTCCCAGCTCAAACTTTCAAGCCCTATGTGTTCTGTTTTATATTCTCAGATACTCCATATTTTTCCTTCAAAGCACGATTTCATAAAATTGTATGATTTTGTGACTCTGCAACACATATACACATATACATACATATATACACAGCACTAGTTCTGTGAGGGCATAGATAATGTTTATTTGACCATCATTGTATCCTAGAACCTAGACCTAGAGTAGCCCTGACAAACAAAAACAAAAACAGAGACAAAAACCAAAAAACAAAACAAAACAACAACAACAACAAAAACCCAGGAGTACCACATAGTTGTTAAGATTATAAGTTTAGGAGTAAGATCCAAAGGTTTGAAATACAAGCACTGTCTCTGCCTTCGGTGACTTTAGGCAAGTTCCCTAATCCTTCTGTGCCTCAGTTTCCTTATGAGATTGCTAGTAGTATCTACCTCATAAGTTATGATAATTAAATACATGAAAGAGCTTTAGAATGTTGTGCTAGTCACCCCTCCGTTCATCAAAGTAATGGTCCCAAAGGGTATAGGACATGTAAAATCTTTTTTTTTTTTTTTTTAAAGATTTATTTATTTGACAGAGAGAGATCACAAGTAGGCAGAGAGGCAGGCAGAGAGAGAGAGAGGGAAGAAGCAGGCTCCCCGCTGAGCAGAGAGAGCCCGATGCGGGACTCGATCCCAAGACCCCGAGATCATGACCTGAGCCGAAGGCAGCAGCTTAACCCACTGAGCCACCCAGGAGCCCCTAGGACATGTAAATCTTGATGAGATCCTTAATTTCTCTGAATCTAATGTAGTCTTACCTAAAACCATCTATTGCCCTGATTGTCCCAAGGGAGTCTTGTGAGAAAAGAGCTGGCCCCAGGAGGAAGGAATTTAGCTGCTCACTGCAGAGGTTAAGCCCAGAATGGAATAGCAAATAGCAACCTAGGTCTCTTTCTACGAAGACAGGACTTCCACTTTCATAATGTCTCAGGGAATAAGAAAAGATTTCCAACAGGTAAGAGCATAGAGTTTATAGTGAGACAGATCTGCCATGGTAGACAATTTTACCCACAAATATTTGGTTGTCCCTTGCTGATAGAGTTATATACCCCCAACCTTATGCTAGTGAACTGAGACATGGCCTTGGGATTTTGCTATGGTCAATGAAATGTGAGAGGAAATAATGTGTGTGTCACTTCTGGGGCAAAAGCTTAAGACACAATATTGTCTTCATCACATTTTCTTTTATTCTGTGCCTATGACCTAAATACTACAGTTGCGGCCAATCCAGAGTAAGGAAGACAAGGTGTACACTGTTAATATAAGCCTTTGAAACTGTGAAATGCTCATGTTGTTCTTTCTCCAGATTAGCACGTGCTAACAATACATCTATATATGAATCTTTGCTTCACTGCATAGCTAGTTCTGGGATCATGAGCAAGTTACTTAAACTACTGGACTTATAATTTGCATATCTGAATATGAGAATAGGAAAGTCTGTGATAAATATATTTGGTGGGACTCTTAATCTTTTTCTACCTACCTTCTTTCCTTCCTATACAGAAAAGGCTAAAAAGCTAAAAAACAATTTTTCTTCCTTGCAGCTGAAGTTCTGAATGGAAGAAAAGATGACTCACTCTAAATTAAGGACACTTCTCTGGGATTTGGAAAGCATAAATGTAGCAGAGGCTATCTTCCAGCTGCTTTGGCTGTTCTGTGTTGGCAAGTAAAGATGTAGAGATATCCGTATTAAGGCTGAGCTTTGAGGATATTGAAGGCAGCTACCGTAGAGCTGTAACTGCCCTGGTAGTCCTGTTCTGCTATGGGCCTGGCATCATTCCCAGAGGCCATCCTGGAGTCCACCTCTCAACCCCCACCATGTTTTGAAAACAGAATTCCTTCCATTTAACTCTTTTACTACTACAAATATCCAGAATGGTTCTGGTTTCTGCCCCAAAATCCTGGCTGATTCTGTTTCTGGTTTTGTGAACATCAATGTATAGAACATATAAAAAACACTCTTCTTCCAGTCCTCAGAATGTAATTAGCTCAATAATATGAGATGCTATTATTTTTTATTGACCATCCTTTACTTAGATGTTCAAACACAGGAAAATGATACTGTCACTGAGAGCTATTTCCCGCAGTTCATATATCTGACAGAATCCTAAGTGCTAAGGATAAACAAGCAAATAAGAGAAGCCAGATGGCTGCCCAAACTTTTTATCCTACTTCATGGGGAAAAAAATTGAAAGCAAAGAATTTCTTCAGCATCGGCTGCCAGTCAAACTCCTGATAATTTTACTTGTAAACCACATCCTCCCTCTTGGCTATCCAGTATCGCCCTTTAGGGTTTCATAACTTGAGTTCCGCTGCTGGGCTTAATTACCCCCCCAGAAAACACCTATGATCTCTGCTCACTGTAATAATCTTGCCTTATATAAGGCGAGCATCAGTTTCTCCAGCAATCTTTGTCACAGGGATATTCCAAACGGCAACAAATGGGAGGGAGACAGAAAAAAAGGAATACCTTCAAAGCCAAATGATTTCCATGAAACTATTAAATCCACTTAAATGGCCAACTTGGCACCATTAAATTTACTCATGATGGTACTTACCCAATTAGAAAATGTGTTTACATGTGTTGGTGAGAGGCATACTTAGGGTTTAATTGGAATGATGATAGCACAGTAGTTGGTAAATTTAATGATGCCAACTGGTCATTCATGAGGTGACTCTGTCATTAGTTATATAGGCTGATAAAATCCTTATTTAAAAGGAGTATATTGCATCATTAATTATGGAACAGAGCTTCCCAATTCATGTGGGTAGATGTGAAACATATGTGAACATTAAGAAGAAGAAACTCAGGGATCCATTACACCAAATGTCAAATTGTGAATATATTGGTAGAGATAGGGATTCAAATGTGTGAGCAGATTACATTATGATATTAAAATAATAGTAATTATTCAAAACATTGGCCCTCTTGATTGTGATTGTTGATATCTTTTGTGAATGAAAAGTAAATAAACCAAAAGACAGAAAATAGTAGACATATTTATAATTGATTACTGGAGGATAATTTATATAATTAGGGTTTGACTTTGCAATTATCATGAGCGTAACTTCTATGCTATTAATTAAAAGTAATAACTCCAATGGCAGGCATTTGTTTACAGCCATAGTATAAACAACTAAATGTGCATAATGTTGTATATATCAGAAAGCACTTTTTCATGCACTTTATCTCATTTAATTGTTAAAAAAACTACTAAACATCGGAGGGTAAGTGATAAGGAAGATTTTTTCTCAAATATATTTTTCAATGACTTAACCAAAATCAAAGATAATACCGTCCCCCTTCTAAATAGGGACTACATGAAACTAATGAGGTCCTGGTTTTGCATCCAGAGCTCTGAGTTAATTTTTTTTTTAACAGTTCTGACACACGGGTCGGTGAAATATTTTCGTTAAAAAAGTGTTAGCCATAGTGGGTAATAGTTTTTTTACGGTGGGTGGTTTGTAATGGTTTGTGGTAGTAGTAGTAGCAGTAGCAGTGGTGGTCGGTGGTGGTAATCGTTTCAGCAGCATTAGTAGTACTAATTTAATATTAACCATTAGGTCCTGGCAGCTGTGTTTCAACGGTACCAAACTTTCCCCGTATCTGATTGTGAGAAGATATCTGCAATAGAACCGGTAAATTTAAAAGTGTTTTGTTACATGTTAAATTGCCATTCCACAGAAAGAAATACATGGCTACTTATTTCTTTCTAAATCTACCCTTGCTTTTGTTCTACCATTCTTTTTTTAATTTTTTGGATTTTTTTAAAGATTTTATTTATTTTTGTCAGAGAGAGGCACAAGTACGCACGTGTCAGCATAGGCAGAGAGAGAGAAGCGGCCTCCCTGCTGGACAGGAGCCCAATGCAGGACTCAATCCCAGGACCCTGGGATCATGAACCTGAGCTTAAGGCCGTGCAGCTTACCCCACGATCACCCCGGCATCCCTCGGCCATTCTTTTTTTTTTTTTAAAATGTATTCAAATAGTCTTTTCGTGATTTTTTTTTTAAGATTTATTTATTTATCAGAGAGAGAGGAGAGAGAGCGAGCACAGGCAGACAGAATGGCAGGCAGAGGC